>NC_056743.1:1522226040-1522503540 GCF_019279795.1 Protopterus annectens | reverse complement strand
GAAAGATATATTGGAAAAAACAACTTTTTTCACAGCTGTTATGGCTTAGTAGCTAACTGCTGTGACTAAGGTGTACAGGGTCCTGGGTTCAAGACCTACAAAGGCTGTTTATGTTGTTGCTGGGCAAAACAAGATCTGTTGGATACAAAGCGATTAAGGCAATTTTTAGCAACTTTAAGTGAGTTTGAATGGGTTTGTGCGACGGTAAGCATTGCTAATTCACGGTTAAGTGTACAGGCACTTACACCATGTAGGCTTTGCTTATCAGTGTACAAATGTGCTTTGAATTTATATTGCAGCAATGCTGAAACCTGCTAAGCATGGTTCTGCCCTCGTAACCAGTGCTCACATTCCGGTCTGAAAAAATAGCAGGGTAATGAGATCTTTAAAAAGTGTATTTAATTCCATCTACATAACATGCGTCTATGTGCTGTCATTACAGTAGCAAGGGGTGTGAGTCTACTGTCTGAGACACCTGGGTATATATGGCTTGTACAACACTCTTTTCTGTTTGAATGTGTTACTTACATGTGTAGTATCCCAGGTTATATGCAGTCACACTGGCATGTAGTGTATCATTACATTACTACTGTTGACAGTGTTTTCCCAAGTAAGAGTAGATTGCAGATTGTAGTACTGGAACCAAACACCCCTGCATGCAAAGGTGGACTGAGTCCTCACTGTCATGTTCTTGGTGTTTGAGCTGTGTCTCATTAAATATTTCCTACTGGATATTGATCTGACATGTGGATATTAACTGTAGACTACTGTGTGTATAGGACATGTCAGTGAGGGCTACAGTCATGTAGTAATGGCATACTTATCAGTGTCAGACATCCATCTGTTAACACATTCATCCTAATGCATAGCCAGTTGGCGAGTTGATGTCTGTCTGTTCTCTATACAGATGTGCAGATGTTAGGTATCCATCTTGGGTACTTACAGGCAATCTGTGCTTGACTGACACTGACATGAAAGCCCAGCTGTGTTATGAATGCCACAGCTAGGAATCCACACCCTGTATGCACCACATGCCATGGATACCTCATCTACACTACCACAGTCAACAGAACATGCTTGGGTACAGGTCTCCAAGACAGACACTGACCATGTTATGTAATACATGTCAACTGGAGCACCTCACTGGCCCTCTGCAAGAGGCAACCAGATGATTGTCTGTTGCATGAAACTCTCACCCTGAGGATCACCCCTGTGGTATCTGTTGATAGATGGCCTGCTGGCACATGGCAGGTGGCATGATACCACTGTACACACATCCCCTACACTTCCCATCTCTCCATGGACAATAGACTGGTGCACACCTATGAACACCCACACTGATGGACCCCACTACTGACAAATGTGTATGTGTGCATTACTGAGAATAACAGTGTCTGTGTGTTTGTAGACCTCTAATTGAGAACACCCTGAAACCCTTCACGCCCAACACCCCCCCCCATTGCCATAGTCAGATGTGGCTGCTGCTGTGCCAGACATTACATGTATCTTGTTACACTCTTCTCCCTAAGGGCTACCTGGCCTTGCAGTACCAGCACAACACTGTTGTATAAATGGGTTGATAGACATGGGATACCCTCTCAGTTCTGGCAAGTGTGTGTATATTTGTAGGATACAGCATTCTGAGGCCACATTCTCCTAATACAATATGCCTTGCCACACAGTATTAGGGATAGTGATGTTGTTGCCACACAGTATTAGGGATAGTGATGTTGCTGACCTCAGGAGAGCCATGACAATGCATCACCCTACTATCTCTGTGGCATGTGCATTAGATGCAAATCCCTGTAGTAGCACTCTTGGGATAGACAAGGGGTTGTATTACAGTCCTGGTCAATGTGTGATGGTGGGTATGTCACAGTGTTATCATGGGTTTCAGTGCATACAATACCCACTGTGGAGTGTGGGTGCTGGGTATACTGTCTTTACACCCCGGTACCCCAAGTTCATGTCCCATGTTCCACTGTCACCATCAACCATACAGGTAACTGATAACATTATCCAGCCCAGTTATGCATGTGCTGTGTGCAACTTATCTGTAAAAGAATTGACACACTGACAAGGTAGTTAGTACTAAGCCCAGGTCTCTCAAATGTGTGAATGGCTGTTATGTGTTTGTCAATGTGTATATGACAGTATGTCACACTTTGTATTGTCCATAAACAACCAATACATCCCCCATTACCATACTTTACAGGCCTGGGGATGTTCTTCACGTAACATGTAACCTGGAACACACCTCATCCTAAAAGCTGCGTGGTGTGTGCAATTAAGGCCACACACATCAGTTGCACTACATACCTAGGTAGGGGTTTTAGTCCCAGTGTTGCCAAGTAAGAGTGCGTGTGTATGTGAAGGAATCTACTTCTGTTTGCAGAATATACATGTCCCAGGAGTTCATCTGTCTGAGAACTGCCTGGCATATGCTAACTTTTCACAGGGATCACCCTGTGGAAATACATTCCATCACAACTAGTGGTAGATGTGTAAATGCCCTCTTCCCCACTGTATAGGTGTACAGCAATACTGGGGTTGGTATACATAGCTGGGTGTGGCTCTTGTGGACATAGCCACCAACATTGTAGTTACTGTTGAGTGTATACCCCCGCTTAGCTGGCCATCATACTGTACAGTTCATGTTAACAGGTTAAGTAGTTGTCTATCACACTATCTGCGGTTCTACAGCACCTCTCACCCTCCAAAGGGTAGGGCTGTGTCACCCACACCAGCACACCTATGTTTACCGAGTTGAGGATTGCACTACATTGGGGAAGGGGACATATACCATGCCAGTACCATAGTCAATGACATTAAACTAGCAGACTGCTTATTTCCCAATGTGTTGTGTCTATTCTGTCTTGGTGGAATTACATAGGCTAAAATGGGTTCCTTGCACAAGTACATACATCCACTTGTACAGTATTCTCTGTGTATTAAATCAGCACCAAAGCCTCTGTGTGTGTGTTACACACAAACACGTGGTGTCTAACACACAGTACATGTACCATTGTCCACTGTAGAAGGCCTGCTGACATCAGCCACCATGTACTCACCTGTATACACCACTCCCAGACCTATCGGCCATGTGGTACATGCAGTAACTGTTATACAGACCTGTGACATGTTCCCCTGTACCCAGGATATGGCACAGCCAAGGTGTCACCACAGTGCCATACCCCTTGTAGGATACAACAGCAGACCATCATCCTGTTGACACATGGACACTTACAACACAAATGGAATACATTATGGAGACCAAAATCACTCAGTGTTAATAACAGCTATAATGCATCATGGCTGGACAGCTACACTTCCTGACATATAAGCATTAAACTTTACTGCTGACAACATGTTACACAGCATTACATTGGTACCCCATAGTACAGTCACCCTCTGCATCAGAACCATATTAGCCTGTCCCTGCATCAATGTTATGGATGACAGGGATGCAGCACAGGTATCATCATATGCACGGGATGTGTTGTTGGTTTGCCAGAGATCTAGGCCGAGCCATACATTTGACACCATGTGTGTGAGTGAGGGGGTTTAATTATTAATTTGGCTGTGGTGATGTGGTGTGTGTAGGTATGGGGTTGCCCTAGCTGTGTTGGTATTGTGTGTGTGTATATATACACGCACACACACACACGCACACACACACACACGCACACACACACACACACACACACACTTACTTACAGGTGAGGTTGCACAAAGATATAACACACAGACCTCTCATTACCCATCTGTCAACATGCATGACATATAGCACTCAACAGCATGCAGTGCAGCTATAGTCAGTCCCTGCTAGCAACATTATACATCTCTGTGATGCATGGGGTGTGTTAGTAGGTGATGCCCCTCCCCCTGGAACACACTGCACCCATGTACACAGTATTGCTGTGCACTTGTTCGGCACCTTGGCATGTACTGTGCACCATACCTCACAGGTGTACACACCATTGCTGAATGTGTATATGTGTGTCAGTTATGTTTGCGCTGCTGCTCACAGCCCATATGTGTTTGTCTGACACATACCTGAGATGATATGTGGACAGATGTAATTTTGAATGCCTGATGTCTGATTTACAGATCTCATCATCAGCAGTGCATGTATGGCCAATAATATACAATTACACTGACAAGCTTCAAACCTTACAATGGCTATGGGGAGTGTACACACCCTTATTGATATGGCGTCCTCTTCCCTGATATGCCATGGGGCCACATTACTGCATATGTTAACATTACATGAACCTGATATGTGACATATGACCTGTGCAATCAAATGCAGTATCAAACAAATGTGTTAGTTGTGCAGATGCTGATTGAGATACATAGACTTTGTGGGTGCATATGTGTGCACACCCTTATCATGATGGTTTGTTGCACCTACTGTTCTGAGTACTACAGCAGTCACTGCTCCTGGAAGAGGTATACTAACATGGGCCATCTGCATTTGCCAGTATTTGGTCACTCTGCCCTACAAATGTCCCCACACTCTGCATGATTGCAAGGTCAACTCTTGTGCACAGCCCTTGGAGGTCACACAGTGCCATCACTATTGCTGTGGAGTCAGGGTTATTTCTACAACAATTCATGACCTTGACTGTGTGCAGATACATCCATTCTTAGTGATCTTTGGATCTCTGCTTCAGTGCACAGTTGTGTTTCAGGATGAAACCCTCCCCATCCTCAGCCTTTTTTCAGATGCTTGACAACTATGGCCTACACATGTGTGTCATTTTGCAGTGTCCCAAACTCTGAACACCATGAGTACTGGCCTATTCCCTGCTAATGAATGGCAAACATACAGGTGTACACTGGTACCAGCAAGGTACAGATGGGGATGGTGGGTCTGAGGTGGGGTGAGGTGTTGGTTGTGCAGCACATGTATCTTAATTGATACTGTCTGTAAGTTTCCAACATGGTCTTGGTACACCAGTACACATTGCAATGCATGCCTTTGGGAGACATTTGTTGTTATGGATATGCTACCTGTAGAGAGGCCTGGCTGATGTTTCCTGTGGTACAACTGTCCCATCTGATTACCCTAACCCATGGGCCACACTTATGCAGAGTCCAGGCAATTGCCGACAAAGGTACTGCACAGCCAGTACTTACTAGACATTCCTGCAACTCCCTCAGTGTTGTGGCATGTTACTAGGCAGCCTGCATGACCAGTTTACAACATGTGTCACCATATGTCTTGGATGGCCATCTGTTTATTTTCTACATTAATCCTGTCCCATACATCCTTGCCACATACATGACTGTCTGCACTGTTTGCCATGGTATATGCAGTGGGGAGGTAAGGCTACATGTCCAACTCCTGGGTACTACCTGTTGGGTATGGGCTCCATTCCATGGCTTGTAAGATGTGTGCAAGCCATGGCTGCCTCTGTTGCAGGTAAGTGGTCACATTTGATGGCCAAACGTCTTGGACAGCAGACCATTTATTGGTGTGACATTGAGGGCCTGTACTTGCTGGAAGGTCCATACTCATGAAGAATGCATGCTGTCAGTACCTCAAAAGCTGCTTCCACAATATATCTGGAGTGTATGCACACATATGCTTCTAGTGTTTGTGAAGGTATGTATTCCCCATATTTGCTGTCCTAACATAGGATTCCATATTACACATTCATTGCTCATGTTAGGACCACACTGCAGGTTGTAAGGGTTGTGGAATGCAGTATTGTGATATGCTGTAGTGTAGATCTGTAACACTTGCCATTGTAATAGTGGTATATACACTATTGTAGCACTGTATAAGGGTGATGTTTTAGACATGTGTCTACTGTAGGCTATTTGTCCCACCATTATGTTCGTCTCTGTGCACACATCTTGCAATGACAGGTTGTTAGTTATAGTGCAGGACTCTTACATACCCTTCAGATATGTCACCATGGTGCCCACTGTGATGCAGTGCAGTTAACAGCAACAATACGTGAACATGTAAAGCATGCATTATGGGTAGGTATGTTAAATGTGTGCATGGAAGATACCATGGCAATAACATGACCGGTGTATTGGCAAACCTGAACAAACACCATACTCAACAGCTAAAGGCTGCCTCCCTGGAGGTATACCAGTGGGACCTACATAATTGTGTGAGAGATGTGATGTCAGTAGCCACACCTGTGGCATTGGTACAGGGTGGGAGCAGCATTACAGTGCATCAACAGTACAAACCCACAATACTACAGATTATGCACATCTGTTTATTACTACAATGCAGCAACAAACTATATATATTTATCTCACATATGCATGATTAAACTCTACAAATGCAGATGCATACACAACAGTGGTTTATTGATGTGCCCAGTGGCCTTACCTGCACGCTCCTCAGCCATTATGCAGGTAGCACTATGCTCTCCACCAGGTCTTGTGCTTGCAGATGGGCAGGTGTCCCGAGCCTGGTGAGGAGCTCCTCAACATGTGTCGGGGGGACTGGATGGCATGACCCCCCCTGTTGCAAGCTGGTGCCCCCTAACCGCAGCAGCATGCCAACAGGCATGGCGGAGTAGATCAGTGCATCAGTATCAGACCTAGTCATAACTGCGATTATGCAGGCCGACATTGTTTACCCTGTGGACAAGATCATTCCACAGGGCGGTCCTCTCTTGCAGATCATGGGCTGTATGCCCAAACAGGGTGTAGTAGTGCTGCACCAGGTATATGATGATGACATCATTCTCCTGCACTGTGTACATCGGAAGTCTCTCCCTGGACATTTTGCATGAAAGACATAAAGAAGGAAACAGGTCTGAGGACCTCATACTGCAAGGATATAATAGTTGTTAATACACATCTCTGTCTCCCCCCACCATATCTGCAACAACAATATAGTCACACAGCTCACTGGGTATGCCTACTGAAGACCTAACCTTGGGACATATAACGTATTGTACAACAATATGTGCAATGTGTTTGTAGTCATGTTCCATGTTGAAACGCTATCATTGATGGCCTGTTATGAACAATGTCACCTGCATGCCATTGTAAGGGCCACTATGGTTCCATATATGCATGTGCTCTGTTTGCTATGTGACTGCTGCACAGCTGTTGTTTTGCATTAATGATGATATCTCTGCATACTGTTAGACATAATCCTGGAATGTATGGACTATTACTACCCACATATGCTCTATAACAGTGACACAATAGCATGTTTGGAAAGACAGTTGCCAGCAAAATCACATCTCCCACCTCATCTTGCCATGTTACCAGGCCACATCACATCTGGGACCCACCCTGGGACCTCATCATCCACTGGTACTGCACTACCTTCAGGTGGAACCACCTCAGGGGATGCTGTTCATCCCCCCGGGAGGACACACAGACAGGATCCTGTCACCCGAAGTCAGTTCCAGGGTCTGGTGCATAGGGAGCTCCACAGAGACTTGGGGGCTGTAATACAACACCTTGAGGCCCTCAGTACACAATTACAGGGTCTGCGTGTTCCACCTGCTCAGCGACCCAGCACAGGCACCTTCAAGGCCATGAAGATGCTCTTGTGACTGCCCATAGATGGGGACCTTGGTCCCACTGTTTCTATATGTGAGCTCATGGGCTTCCACATTCCAGACAACACTCCTCATCCAAGGTGTTTACCCACCACATGTGTCATATACCACCCCCGTATGCTGTCTTGTCTGTCTTCCAACCCAACCTACCTCCCCAAATATACCTACTATCCTCCCCCAAAATACCATTCCCCACTTTCACAAACAAGGGCAATGTGTCCCCAACATGGAGTTCACACCAGACATAACTGTCTATTTTGCCCCCACTTACTGCTGTATATATGTGTGTATGGATATGCGTGATGTTCTCTCACACATATCGTACAGCACATACACCTGAGGGAGCAATATGTGAAAGCGCTTGTGTGACAATAAAGAAGACTTCTTATACTTTTATTCTTCGATTCAATGCTTTTTTACCTTTATTGAAGACAGAAGACTGCTTTTTTACTTTGATTTGGACACTGGAGCCTAACCTCAGCATTTTTTCTGGATTTTTGTTTGCCTTTACTGTGTTTGCAGAGGTATTCTGGTTGCTATTGGGCATTTTCTGCATAGACATGTAACAAATACATCTTCATTGTGACAACTTAATTCTTTTCCCCCTAGGGGTTGAGTACAGAGTGTAATTGGTGGCTGCTGAACTACGTCTGCATTACTTACTGTTGATTGATTCTTATCTTCTGGGCCAGTGTTTCTTTACTGTTGTACTACTTGAAGGCCTTGGCCTGGACAGCAACATATGTTATGCTTTTGGATTACTGTATAAAATGTTTTGCTTGAGAGTTGCATTATTCAGTTAGTATGTATTTCAAACATCAAACAACTATATGACATGGCATATACAACTGTAATAATACACAAATAAACATTTCTTGTGTATGCAAACCTGTGTGTGGTGTCATATCTTTGACTTCTCTGTGGGTATATGTTTCATGCAATAATTGTCTTTTGTATGAAATAATCAAACACTGTCCATTTTAAAAGGTGGCAACTGTAGGAATACTGGATGTTCAATATGCTGTGCACCTCTAAATATGTATTTTCCTATACATATCTATACGAAGTAATCTATGTATATGTGTATATACATATATATGTGTATATATATATATATATATATATATATATATATATATATATATATATATATATATATATATGTATCTGCATATATGTGTATGTGTGGGTCTATATGACTTGGTCGACAGTTCATATGATCGACTGTTTACTTGGTCAACAGTTCATTTGATCGACAAGCATTTGCCCCCTTCCCCAATGTTGTGTGACCTTGGAGTTGATATATATAGTTAGGGGGGTGTGGGGGGCACAGTCCCCCACATTGGGGGCTGTGGGGGGTGAAGCCCCCCACCTAAAATGCTTGTCGATCAAATGAACTGTCGACCAAATAAACAGTCGATCATATGAACAGTCAACCAAGTCATATAGACCCGTATGTGTATATGTATCATTGGAATGTTTACTGCTTCCACACTGTACATTCCCTATGGTAGACAGAGTGTTCTGCACGATATCTTATTGATACCATCCTGACATCTTACATGTGGGATGGATTACTGTTAACTTCTTGTGGCTATATTGTGTAGGGTCCTAGGTATGAGGCTTGCTAGTGTTGGTATTGTGTTGCAAGGCAGATCTGTTTGGCTGTGGAGGAGGGGATGATGTCAATAATTACAACAGGTACTTAAATTGGGCCCCCTCACCCCCATTAATGGTGCCTTTGGTCATATATGTATTTGTTGTATTCTCTTATATATCTATAGATATATGTATGTGTATATATATATATATATATATATATATATATATATATATATATATATACATACATATACACACGCACACACCTACATATATAAATGCATTTCCTCTACTGTTGAATGACTGCTGGATGATATGTTTGAGAAAACATCAGCATTATGTATATTTGACATGGCTTAGTGGTAAATCACTTTGGCTATAGTGTGCAGGGTCCTAGGTTAGAGACTTGCAAAGGCTGTTTATTTTGTTGCTGGGCAGAACAAGGGCTGTTGGATACAGAGTGATTAAGACACTTTTAAGCAGTTGCAAGTGTGTTTGCATGGGTTTGCACAATGGTAAGCAATACTAACTTCCAGTTAAATATGCTTACAGAGAGTTAGCTTCAAAATTGCTTAACCTGTATGTGCATTGCTTATCCCATGCAAACAGGATTAAACCTGCTTACTGCTGCTTAAAAGTGTTTACTCCCGCTTACCCCTCATGCTAATTTCTTTAAAAGAAAAGAAAAAGAGGTGACAGGAAAGTGGTGAAAAAGGGGCACAAAGAGGGAAAGACAGTAGGGCAAATAGCTAGGGATGTGCAGGATGGGTGTAGGGAAGGTCCATAGCTGCCCATTCCTTCTACGGCAACAGCTGTGCATATACACTGATTTGGAGGTAGATGTGGACACTCAAAGCCCGGAGAGAGGGGAGAGGACAATAATAATATGTTGTGAAGCCAATTAGACCAGATTACATGTGTCCAGTGGACATGTGTGTGAAATGGACAGGTATGTATGGGGCGAGAAATTTTTTTTTTGGGAACAGATTGCTCTTTTTTTTAAGGTGAGAGTGGGATGTTGAGGAGGGATTGTAGGTATATTTGGGGAGGTAGGTTGGGTAGAATGACAGACAAGACAGAATACAGGGGTGGTATATGACACATGTGGGGGGTAAATACCTTGGATGTGGAGGGGTGTTTGGAAGTCAGAAGCCCATGAGCTCCCAAATGGAAACAGTGAGACTGAGGTCCCCACCCATGGGCAGACACCACTGCACTTTCATGGCCCCAAAGGTGGTTGTGCTGGGGGCTGGGTAGGAGGGACAGGGTGACCATTTAGATGCATCACATGGCTCTCAAGCTGGCGTAGCTGATGTCCAAACTCCCTGTGGAATTTGCTATGCACCAGACCCTGGACCTGACGATGGGTGACAATTTCCTGTTCGTGCCCACTCCTAGGGGGCAAGCCCCATCCCCTGAGACAGTTCCACCTGAAGGTCGTGCAGGACCAGCAGATGAGGAGGTTCCGGGGTGGGCCCCAGATGTGCTGGTGCCCAGTGCCATGGCCAGATGAGGTGGGAGAGGTGGGTCTGCTGGGACCAGCCTTCCCAAACGTGCTATGGTGTTTCAATTTTAAAACATATGTGGGTTAGTAATAGTCAACACATTCCAGGATTAGGTATAACAGCATGCATAGATATTCCCATTAACCCAAAACACCAGATATGGAACAGCTGCATAGCAAACAGAACTCATGCATATACGGAACTACAGTGGCCATTACAACAGCATGCAGGTACATTGATGGCAGCATGCCACCAATTTGGGAGTATTTCAACATGGCACATGCATAGAAACAACTATCAATATTTATTAGACAATAGGTCATATGTCCCAACAGTACATTTAATTGTACACATATCCATTGTGTTGTGTATTTAGATTATTGCTGCAGATATGGTGGGGGGGGGGAGATGTCAATTAACAACTTGTATATCCCTATAGTTCTCAATACTTTCTTAGTCAGTGCTGTAATCTGTACCTTACAGGTATTATTACACTACCCTATGGCCTTAGTTTGGACAGTGGTATGTTTGTAGACAATTATATATGTGAACTGTGTTTTACCTGCAGTATACACCTCTCACCTGGTATATCTGTGGAGGTATTGTTTGTTAACACTACCTGACTGTTTCTACTCATATTCCCAGATTCAAGGTTGCTGTTATGCACATACCTCTCAATCTCTTATTGCACACTCTCTGGGCAAGGCTTGACAATATGCAGGTGAAACTGGGACATATTTTGACAACTGCCCTCATAAACCTTTGGTAAGTTGCTACAATAACAGGTTTGTTTTCATACACATTTCCTGAATATTTACAGGTCAGACAGTCAGTTATATGTCAATAATTGCTGCTTAAATGTCAGAGATCATCACACTGATTTGCCAGGGGGACAGGGTAACAGGCAGCAGATATGGGCCAATTATCTGGACATTCTGAACAAATCTGTACAGTTGAGGGGTATGATTTTGCATACAGCTTACTACCACTCCCAGGATTCAGACCATGGCTGTGTCTGCTAAAAATAAATCACATTTGAGTGTGCTGTTTATATATTGCTGTGTATCTCTTTACTGACTTCTGTCTATAAGTCTCCCGTGGTTTTACAATCTGACCTTGTAATTACAACACTCTTATACAGGGATTCCTAAACAGTTTTATTGTATAGCACAGCGTGGATGATAGTGATGAGTAATACATTATTATTCAGAGAAACTGCAACACTAACAGCTAACAACACTAACAATGCCATACAATATCAGACTAAACAGTACCAGTCCAGGATTTCAATCTTTTGTTTCCAGGCGCAGTTTTCTTATCTGACAGACCTGTGGAGGGAATGTTTATTAACACTACCTGAATGTTGCCACACATATTACCAGATTCCACATTCTTATTATGCACATACGTCTCACTCTGTTACTGCACACACTCTGGTCATAGCTTCACAACATGGGGGGACAGATGGGACATACTTTACATATTACTATCATAACATTTTGGTGAGTTGCTAGAGTGATAGGTTTGTTCTTATAGATATATTTCTGACAGTTATGATGTCTAACAATCAGTTGTATGTCATTATTTGCTGCCTAAACGTCTGGGAGCATCCCACTGATTTGCAAGGGGGACAGGGAGACAGGCAGGAAATGTAAGCCAATTATCTAAACTTTTGCGTCTATATTATCTTATCGAAGTTTCAGAATATCGAATCTGATATGGTCGACACCATATCATCAAATTCTGAAACATCGAAAGAAAAAAAAATGCCTAAAAACAAAAATAAATAAAAACTTACCTTTGCAACCAGGGGGGCAAGCGCCCCTGCACCCCCCATGTGGGGGGCTGTGCCCACCCACCCATCCTACTTAAATATAGCAACTCCGAGACTGCAATACATTGAACTAAATGGAAATCTCCCCTTATGGAGTTTCCGTTTAAACGTTCAATGTTTTTTGCTTTCACTAATCTGGTGCCGACAATATCAGCTTCGATATGGTTGGCCTTCGAAAATGTGAAGTAGACCCGAACTTTCTGACAAAATCTGTACAGTTGAGGGGTCTAAGTCTCCCTCAGTTGTACAATATGACCTTGTGATTACAATAGTCATATACAGACATTCCTACACATTTTAGTTATGTAGCACAGTGTGGGTAACGGTGCTTAATACAACAGTACTATTAAGTGAATGCAACACTACATTACCATATGATGCCAAAGTAAACACAAGCAGTCCAGGAGTTAGACCGTTATTGCCAGGCTGTTACCCTTTTATTTACATACAACCTATATGAGACTCTTCCTGCCATATTGTCTGGTTTATTCAGTACATCCCGTACACAATGCAGGTTTTATACTGGCAATTAACTTTCTACTACTTTTAGATTTATTTCTTATGACAGTACATGCAAGATTATTACTAACCTGCCTTGCGACATAGCCTCTGCAGCCTACATGCATGGGCTTCCTGTTTCACAGCCCAGTCTGCTGCCGCTGTCAAAGACATAAGACTTACACACTGCTGGGACATCACCCTGCCTAGCTTCTTGGATCCCTCTTTCTCCGTTTCAGGTCAGCATAGTAATGCCTGACCTGCTCACCAGTTCAAGGGATGCCAGTGGCACTGGTGAGGTCACGGGCGAGATGGTCCCAGGCTTCTGCTTTATATTGGGAACCCTGGTACTGGCCCTTCAGCAGTCTCTCTTCATGGTCTTTTACCAGGAGTCCTGCCATGACCTTGGACTCCTAGATGCCCCAGCGCTGCACTCAGAAGCGTAATCCTTCTCTGACACCAGCCATTGTGCCTACAGGAGGAAGCTGCAACCAGTTATGAGATGTATTCCTGCCTGTGGAGTTTAAATAGGGCCGATTTCCTGCACTGTGCTGTAATTGGACAAATCTGAAAATGCTAAGCTATGGGCAAACCTGCTTATCTATGGTTGGCATTGCTTATAGTGACATACCAATGGGCAAATCGATTTAGCTGAACTATGCATTGCTTACACCTAGTAAGCAGAGGTGTGCAATGCTTAGCATTGCTTATTTTTAAATTTGCACACTATTTGCTGTTTGGCATTGCTTTATCATTCATTACATGTTATATATTTGCTTAATATCTGTGTTTCATGTGTATCACTGTATGGAGTATTTGTGTTTATTAGGGGATTTCACCACTTTATTACAATGACACCTCACATCTGGACTTAATGCAGTATTCCAGTTCACATATATATGTTATGCAGTAGGTTATACAACATAAAACTGTTTATAGATTCCTTTCACATGTAAATTGTGATTTTGCTATAGTGAGGATTTGTTTGAGTATACCTCAATTTTATGTACATCTGTGATGGCTTACTCGTTAATTCCTGTGACTATAATGTACAGGGTCCTTGGTTCAAGTCCTGCAAGGGCTGTTTATTGTGTTGCTGGGCAGAACAGGGGATGTTGAATACAGGGTGATTAAGGCACTTTTAAGCAGTTATAAGTGGGTTTGAGCGATGGTAAGCAATGTTAACTTCTAGTTAAATATGCTTACAGAGAGTTAGTTTCAATATTGCTTAATTAGTGTGCACATTGCTTACCCCCATGCAAACAGGATTAAATCCACTTACTACTCCTTAAAAATGCTTACTCCCACTTACCCCTGCACTAATTTAGAAAGAAATGAAACATGGGTCTTGGGAAAGAGGTAGCTTTGGACACTTTATACATATTTACACTATTTGCTGTATGGGATGGATTTATCATTCATTACACATTATAACTTTGTTTAGTATCCCTGATTCATGGGTACGTATACTGTATGGGGCACTTGTGTTTATCTGTGCATGTTACCACATTATTACAATGACACCTCACATCTGCACTTAATGCAGTACTCCAGTTCACAAATACATGTTATTTAGTTGGTTATACAGCAAAAAATGTTCATAAATTTCTTTCACATGGAAAATGGAATTTACTACAGTGAGAACTGAACCGGGAATAACTGCTCAAAATGCAAACACTCTGATGACTACATTATTGCAGTACTGCTTCAACTAAATGCATCTTGCTATTTATCTTCTTGTGAAATTTAAGCTACAGTATGCGTAGCTAAGCAATGGGCAAACCCGCTCAGCTACGGTTAAATTTAATGTTTGATAAAAAAAAATTCAATTGTTATTTTCTTTAGGAAGGGACAGGTTTCACTTATTGCTGTGGATTTCTGCATGCATCTGCACATTTGGCATTCATCCTAGCAATCCCCCATACCTGTCAACCTCTTTGTGCAAAATATCTGGACAAAGCTTGACAAAATGATGTACATCTAGGGACATATTTTAAATATTGCTCTTATAAACTTAAGTAAGTTGCTAGAGTAACATGATTTGTTTTAATATAACTTTTCTGACGGATTTGGAGTCTGAAACTCAAATATATGCCATTCTTTAATGACTTCAGTTCTGAGATCATCCCAGTGGTTTTCCAGGACAAATGAGGTACAGGCCAAAAGTATAAGCGAAAAATGTGGACATTCTGCAAAGATCTGTACAGCTGACAGGTATGCAACCCCCTATGAGCATTCTCACTCACTGTAATTGCCTAATGGCAATTCTTGAGTCCAGGGGCAAGTATATTGTGAGAGCTCTGCTCTCAGACACCCCCCCTGCACTCGTCCATGCTCCGTGTCCGTTTAGGAGCAGAGGCAGTGCGCCTTCATAACTATACATTGTGTGCTGCCATGCTTCTCTTAAATGGTCATTTCCATGCAGGAATAAGCTATTCATGCACAAAACCTTATTGAATCCCAGGGATATATACTATATGCGCATAAGTGTATAAGCACATTTTGAAATGAAGAATTGTTGACACTTAGTTGACATCTTAAACTTGAAACTCACTAAAACCAAAAATACCAAAAAAGCAAGCCAAAACATAACCCATTGCAAAAGAAAAATAAATGTTCTCCTTTTGTAACCAGCTGACTAAAAATATTTTTAGTAATACCACAAGACCAAATTTTTGTGTTATAGAATTTGGGATTAGTTGTAAGGCCAAAGAATAGTTTTACAACTTTCTTAATAACAGAACCTTGAGGGACTAGAAATAGTCCTTCTTATCCAATAAGGCTCTTATCATGTGATGAGTACCCCAAGGGTCAATTCTTGCCCCCTTACTTTTCTCCTTCTCCTTTAAATTGCTATGTAGCATGTAAACTTCCTGTTAAAGATGTGAGGATTCAGTACTGAAGCCACTGAATTACATTAGACAGAGAGGAATGAAACTGTAGGTGACAAGTTTGCAACCCTATTACAGTTTAAAATGATGGCCTATTAAACATTTTGACAATACATTTGTGCATTGTTTGACCTTTCTCTTCCACAGAAATAAGTATAAGTAAGAACCAAATGGCATTTTATTCTCTCAGCTGGTGATAATAAATCCAGCTAATACCTGACAGAGTTTGTCATTGCCCATCTTAGCACTCTGATATGAGTAAGAACAACGAGACTGTTTCCAACACATTGTTTCTTCATCATCTTGATACTTAAGACATCTCTTGTAATACATATATACATACATGCATACATTCATATATATATATATATATATATATATATATACATATATATATATATACATATATATATATATATATATATATATATATATATAAAATATATATATACATGCATGCACACATACATATATATATATATATATATATATATATATATATATATATATGCATGTATACATACATACAGATATATGAACATACATACATATGTACATGCAGCTTTAATGGCCCTATAGGACACTGTCTTCACCACATTAGTATTTTTCCATGCACTTCAGTAAGTAGTCCCCAGTACTGAACAGAAAGTTGTGTTTACCAAGTAGGATGGCAAAGGCCTCTTCAGCTTTCATGACTTTTGTGACATTCGTGCCCTGGCCCAGCAATCAAGGAGCCTCAATCCTCACCACTAACACCAGAGAGGGCATCTCATATATGAGGAAAGGATAACAAATACACACAGCGAAGTGCAATTTCCCTTAAGTGCACACAGAAATCACAGTCAGTCCGAGGCTGGTCACTCCCTTGCTTTCCAGGTCCCCAATAAGACTCCCCACTAGCACAGTTATAGGGTCCAGATCTCACCCTAGTGGGCAAGCTAAAACCTCTAGCACCCTCTCTGTCCAACCAGTGCTTTGTGTCCCTGCCCAAGTAGCTGACACACACACACACACACACACACACACACACACACACACACACACACACACACACACACACAAGGTTGTGCAACCACACAGACACTCCTGGGGAAGGCCAGCACAGGTTCTCCAGCTGTGCCCCTTTCTCCCAGACTATATGTTAGTACCAGCTGCCACCACCCACTAATAATTATCAGCTATTCAAAGGCCCTTAAAAGGGTGTCCAATTATTACTGTGCAATATTATTATCCAATTAGTAGATGTGACTGAACAGTCAATGCTTATTAGAGTGGCATTGACAGTAAACTCTATAAATATGCAATGTACTTTAGAGCTTAAATTATCTCTACACAAACCAGCCACAGTTAAAAGGTTTTAAAATATTTAATAATAAATAATTAAAACCACAAGACAATACTTTCTACTACACAGTCAGTGCTAGTCAAGAGTTCAGAGATCACACAGAAATACTTAAATCAGTAGTACAGTTCTGACATCACAGAAAAACACTTAGTCTAATCTTTCTAATTCCTAGCTATTTTACAAGAAAACACTTACTTACATAGAGCAAGGCAGAGTGCTGTGAGTTGGATGATCAAGACAAAAATGCTTAATGCCTTCTGGTTCTCTCTGTTTAAATTGAAACTGCAGTTCTGATAAAACATTACATCATTTCACACTTTCCTGGTGTTCCCAGGCTACACAGTAACTGCATTTACATTCTTAACATCTCCCTTTTGTTATCTTGCAGCTGGTCAGGAACAGAGCAATAAAATACATTTGCATGTTTAAATCTAGCAATTTAACTATTGGTTAAAACAATAGAAATTATTTCTTCATCTAGACTTTTTGGCACCACTGTCTACTTCAAAGGGTCACCACATGCTTTACTTTGGTCAGTAGAGTGCACTGTTGTCACATTTATTTCCAGTTCCACATGTAACAGTATTTCTTTACATTTAAGACAACAAGACTGTAGTTTACATTTATATTTACAAATAATAGAATTATCTGCACAATTCTATCTGGCTAGGCTGGCAGCCTTCACTCTTCTCTACCAGTCTTCACAACTTTCAAGCAGCACATATCTGTGTGACTTTCCAAATGTAAACTTGATATTATGCTTGTGTGGTTCCCTGGGAGTATATATTAAGAAAAAAAATGTTCTGGGAAACACTGCACTGTAAAATAACAAACCTGTCAAGCTGACAACTCATATAACTGACTAGCTGACAACTCATATAACTGACTACCAAAAACAGACAAATAGCATTTTTATTGAGGAGCAAGCCTCCCTGCACTCACGTATCTGAACATCTCTGAATAAACCAACTGCAATATTATTCAACATGGGGGTATAAAGAGAATCTTCTTTACTCCTGTAGTTTCAAGATCTCCCTGATGTTAACAGGAAATGCTGCAAATGTAAGAATTAGTAAAAATGACTGACATTTCCTCTTTCATGATTAACTGTTGTGCTCATGTCCATATATTCTTCCTTATCACAAGTAAGAAACCCAAAACAGTGAGTCCAGAAATAGCAAATTTTACAACTCACAGTTACAGCACTGAAGTATTTTGCAAGGGGTACTTCACCCCTGGTGCACTCCTTGATATGGGGGAACTACTACTCCTTACCCAATCTACTTATATACATCAATTCCCAGATTTTTGTACCTTGGAGTAGGAAGAATAAAAGAAGATACTTCAACTTCTGCCTTATTATAATTTCTGTAAATTTGCACTTGTAGTTCTGCTTTTCTGAGGATCACAGTTATGGTCCTTTCTTCACTAACACTAGATAGGCAGCTCTCAACCCCCCATTCCCCACCCCGTTCCTCCCGTTGTGGCAGTGGTTACTTATCATTAACCCCCACAATCCCCACTCACCACTTAAACTATCTCTTGCTTCCCACTTCTAATTACTATCAGCCTCAAACCTTCTATCATTTTCAGTTACCAAAAGTTATTTTCAAATTTACCCCTGTAATTTTCCTGTTTTATCTTCTGTCCAACATAGAAACTAAACTCAAGACCCACACTTACACTAATCACTACCAATTTGTCCAACCCTTCCTCATTTTTCTGTTCCATGATTAAAGCCAAAAGAATCAGAAACAAACGTTTTACTGCCCTGGTCTGGTTGCTGTCATGCAACTCTGGATCACAAATTATTCTCTTCTTGACCTGTTAATCACCAACCACACATATGACATCCAAGTGACACCTCCAGGTGCATCTGCAGTTACCTCCTACTGCTCCTCTAGGCGTCAAATATTGCTTGTTCATATTTGCATTAATAATTCCAAAACCATGCTTCATGCAAGATATCAGAGTATTTTATCTTGAAGCATACATGATGGGAAACACAATTATATTGATATTTGACCTCTGTCAATGTGTATTTCTTAGAATTGTATGGGGATAACTTCATTTTTAAAGGATCAGGCCACAACCACTAGGAGTTAAAGGTACACACTCAAAAGAGTTGTACTGGAGGGAATGAGTTAATGGACAAAATATCAAATGTGTGGTTGGTGATTAACAGGTCAAGAAGAGACTGGAGGTCAAGATGTGTGGGATCTTGTATGAGTTGGATGAAATCTAGGTCTGCTAGAAATTCAGATGAGCCATTATTGGTCGGTCCAAATAAGTTACAACTGAAGTCTCCAAATTTAAAAGCGATTTTATACTTGGGAGAGTTGGAAATGATGGTGTGGAATTTCCTAATTGAGGATGGTGGTAGTAAATAGTCAACAGTAAACATGTTGAATAGCTATTATATTCTGTGTAAATTGTGGCAATGGCTTGGGGAATTGCTACTCCTTTAGGTGAGTTGTTTTACCACTGCAACTGGCATCAAAGGTGTAGTTATAACCTGAGAAAAAGTGCTGTATGTTAGGAGAATCATTTGTGATCCAGAGTTGCATGACAGCAACCCGACCAGGGCAGTAAAACGTTTGTTTATGATTCTTTTGGCTTTAATCATGGAACAGAAAAATGAGGAAGGGTTGGACAAATTGGTAGTGATTAGTGTAAGTGTGGGTCTTGAGTTTAGTTTCTATGTTGGACAGAAGATAACACAGGAAAATTACAGGGGTAAATTTGAAAATAACTTTTGGTAACTGAAAATGATAGAAGGTTTGAGGCTGATAGTAATTAGAAGTGGGAAGCAAGAGATAGTTTAAGTGGTGAGTGGGGATTGTGGGGGTTAATGATAAGTAACCACTGCCACAACTGGAGGAACGGGGTGGGGAATGGGGGGTTGAGAGCTGCCTATCTAGTGTTAGTGAAGAAAGGACCATAACTGTGATCCTCAGAAAAGCAGAACTACAAGTGCAAATTTACAGAAATTATAATAAGGCAGAGGTTGAAGTATCTTCTTTTATTCTTCCTACTCCAAGGTACAAAAATCTGGGAATTGATGTATATAAGTAGATTGGGTAAGGAGTAGTAGTTCCCCCATATCAAGGAGTGCACCAGGGGTGAAGTATCCCTTGCAAAATACTTCAGTGCTGTAACTGTGAGTTGTAAAATTTGCTATTTCTGGACTCACTGTTTTGGGTTTCTTACTTGTGATAAGGAAGAATATATGAACATGAGCACAACAGTTAATCATGAAAGAGGAAATGTCAGTCATTTTTACTAATTCTTACATTTGCAGCATTTCCTGTTAACATCAGGGAGATCTTGAAACTACAGGAGTAAAGAAGCTTCTCTTTATACCCCCATGTTGAATAATATTGCAGTTGGTTTATTCAGAGATGTTCAGATACGTGAGTGCAGGGAGGCTTGCTCCTCAATAAAAATGCTATTTGTCTGTTTTTGGTAGTCAGTTATATGAGTTGTCAGCTAGTCAGTTATATGAGTTGTCAGCTTAACAGATTTGTTATTTTACAGTGCAGTGTTTCCCAGAACATTTTTTTTCTTAATATATACTCCCAGGGAACCACACAAGCATAATATCAAGTTTACATTTGGAAAGTCACACAGATATGTGCTGCTTGAAAGTTGTGAAGACTGGTAGAGAAGAGTGAAGGCTGCCAGCCTAGCCAGATAGAATTGTGCAGATAATTCTATTATTTGTAAATATAAATGTAAACTACAGTCTTGTTGTCTTAAATGTAAAGAAATACTGTTACATGTGGAACTGGAAATAAATGTGACAACAGTGCACTCTACTGACCAAAGTAAAGCATGTGGTGACCCTTTGAAGTAGACAGTGGTGCCAAAAAGTCTAGATGAAGAAATAATTTCTATTGTTTTAACCAATAGTTAAATTGCTAGATTTAAACATGCAAATGTATTTTTATTGCTCTGTTCCTGACCAGTTGCAAGATAACAAAATGGAGATGTTAAGAATGTAAATGCAGTTACTGTGTAGCCTGGGAACACCAGGAAAGTGTGAAATGATGTAATGTTTTATCAGAACTGCAGTTTCAATTTAAACAGAGAGAACCAGAAGGCATTAAGCATTTTTGTCTTGATCATCCAACTCACAGCACTCTGCCTTGCTCTATGTAAGTAAGTGTGTTTTCTTGTAAAAATAGCTAGGAATTAGAAAGATTAGACTAAGTGTTTTTCTGTGATGTCAGAACTGTACTACTGATTTAAGTATTTCTGTGTGATCTCTGAACTCTTGACTAGCACTGACTGTGTAGTAGAAAGTATTGTCTTGTGGTTTTAATTATTTATTATTAAATATTTTAAAACCTTTTAACTGTGGCTGGTTTGTGTAGAGATAATTTAAGCTCTAAAGTACATTGCATATTTATAGAGTTTACTGTACAACGCCACTCTAATAAGCTTTGACTGTTTAGTCACATCTACCAATTGGATAATAATATTGCACAGTAATAATTGGGTACCCTTTTAAGGGCCTTTGAGTAGCTGATAATTGTTAGTGGGTGTTGGCAGCTGGTACTACCATATAGTCTGGGAGAAAGGGGCACAGCTGGAGAACCTGTGCCAGCCTTCACCAGGAGTGTCTGTGTGGTTGCACAACCTTGAGTGTGTGTGTGTGTGTGTGTGTGTGTGTGTGTGTGTCAGCTACTTGGGCAGGGACATGAAGCACTGGTTGGACAGAGAGGGTGCTATAGGTTTTAGCTTGCCCACTAGGCTGACATCTGTACCCTATAGCTGTGCCAGTAGGGAATCTTATTGGGGACGTGCAGAACAAGGGAGCGACCAGCCCTGGACTGACTGTGATCTCTGTGTGCTCTTCAGGGAAATTTCACTTTACTGTGTGTATTTGTTATCCTATCCTCATATAGGAGATGCCCTCTCTGGTGTTAGTGGTGAGGATTGAGGCTCCTTGATTGCTGGGCCAGGGCACGGGCATCACATATTAATTGATGGCAGTGGTTGGGATATCCTCACATATTAATTGTTTGGCAGCGGTGGGATATCCACATCATATATTAATTAGTTGGCAAATACTAATTGGTTTGTGGTGGTGTGGGTAGAGTAAATCCTGTAGCTTGTGTGCAGTGAGCTTTGAAGGTGTTTTGTACTCTAAAACAGCCACGCAGTGAATAAGTGCAGATCACAATTGTTTTATTTCTTTTGTTAGCTTAGTTAGTCAGGGTGAGCAGGCAGCGTGTCAGCAGAAGAGTATGGAAAGCTGACAAGAAGCCAGCTGGTGGAGATGTGCCAGGCTAGGGGACTGGTGCATGGAAACCTGACTAAGGCAGACCTGATTGCAGCCTTGGCTACATCTGCATCAGAAAACAGCAACTAGGAGGACAATCAGACTGGCAGTGGTGATATGATACCCTCAGAGAATGGACAGCTCAACCTTTCTGCAGTGGACTTAAAAATCCAGCTGGAACTAAAGAGACTTGAGTTGGAGGCCAGGAGTGTGGAATTAGAAGCAGCTGAGAGACTGAGGCATCTAGAGAGTGAGGAGAATGAGAAACTGCTACTCCTAGAAGCTGAAGAAAAAGAAAGTCAGAGGCAGCATGAGAAGGAGATGCTGACTCTTTGCCAGAGTCATGGAGGTAATGGGGAAGGGAGTAACTGGACCCCAGAAGCACAAAATGTCACTAAATTTCTTCCACAGTTTAAAGAGGGGGATAATTTTGATAGTTTTATTCATATGTTTGAGAGAGTATGTAAACAATATGAAGTTGACCAAGGGCTCTGGGTACAGTTCCTGACCCCCTTACTCCATGGTAAAGCTGTAGCTGTTGTATCAAAAATGCCTGACACTGTTTTGATTATACTGCTCTAAAAAATGTCTTTTAGAATGTTTTAAGCTAACACCTGAAATGTATAGGAAAACATTTTGTGAGCATAGATGCAAGGCAGATGAAAGTGTGTGTGAATATGTTGCTGAACTGAGCACTTATTTCCACAGGTGGGTGAGTGGATGTCAGGTCACCACTTTTGAAGGGCTGGCAGACCTTTTGGTGAGGGAACAAGCCCTTAGCACTTTGCCTGAGGACATGAGGATCTGGTTAGCTGATAGATAATGTGCTACTTCAGATGAGTTGGGGAAGAAGGGAGACCTATCCCTGCACAGGAAGGGGACCCCCAGTACTGCTCATGGGTCTAAAGGAAACCATGATGGGCAGCACAGACTGCCCCAATAGAATCTGCCAGTAGTAGGGGAAACCACTAGCCCAGGTACACATCCAGGAGTGAGGGTTAATTGTTTTGAATGCAACCAGTAGGGCCATGTGGCATACAGGTGTCCATGGAGGCAAGGTAGGGAACAAAAGGTGAGGGAGCCAGTAAGTGGGAAAGACAAAATGCCAATAGCAGGTTGCCTTGAGACAACAGGGGTACTAAACTACCACCCTGTAGATGTCCTGAGAGGGAAGGATTTGGATGAGGCAGTACCATGTACTCATGCAGTTACACGCAGTCAGGCTAGGAGACAAGCATGTGGGTCTGGTAGCCTGGGGGAGACCCAGACAGACTGCATACTTGCAGCCAGGACTGGTGATGTGTTTACTTCAGGGAAGGACTATTCTGTAGCAGTGAAACTGAAGGTGAGCCACAGCTGATTGTGGGTACTGATGGATCTTGGACAGAGTGACTGCAAAGGTAGAGGTGAGTAGTAGTACCCAGACTGACAGTGAGGCACCACTGTCAGAGGATGCCCGACTTCCTGTAGAAGGGGAGCTGGGAAGGGTTACAAGGAGAGAGTTTAGACAGCCTCAGCTCTCAGACCATACATTGCAAGGTCTGAGGCAGGTAGCTAGGGAGGCACCTGATTCTCAAGGAAAGGGGGAATCTGTATACTGGGACAAAGGGTTACTATACAGAGAGTGGAACCCTGAGGGAGGGCTAGAATGTGAGAGTGTATAGCAGTTGGTAGTGCCTAGAGCCTACCATCTGGTGCTTCTAGCCATAGCCCATGATATTCCCTGTGCAAGTCATATGGGCATAAAACGTACAAAGAGGCATATTATGCAGAACTTCTATTGGCCTGGAATTTCCAGAGATGTAACAGGGTACTGCAGGACCTGTAAGCAGTGCCAAAAAGTAGGCAAGGCAGGAGACAAGGTGAGAGCTACTTTGATGCCTTTGCCTGTGATTGAGGAGCCATTTCAGAGGGTAAATATGGATATTGTGGGTCCTCTGAGTACTCCAAGTTCCACAGAGAAAAAGTATATCCTAGTGGTAGTGGATAATGCTACACGATACCCTGAGGCAGTGGCTTTGTCCTCCATTGAGGCAGAGAAGGTGGCAAATGCTTTGTTAGAGATTTTCAGCAGGGTAGGTTTCCCAAAACAAATACTGACTGACAGAGGTGCTAATTGCATGTCAGACCTGCTGGCTTGTCTGTGGAAGCCCTGCGAGATGAAGCACATAAAGGCCACCCTCTACCATCCCTAGTCTAATGGTCTTGTGGAGATATTAAACTCTACAATCAAGTCCATGTTACGGGAATTTGCAGATCAGTTTAAGAGGGAGTTAGACAAATATTTGCCCCATCTGTTGTTTGCTTACAGAGAGGTTCCCCAGGAATCCACAGGTTTTTCACCATTTGAGATGCTGTATGGGCATAGGGTGAGGGGACCTCTAGATTTAATTTGAGATGAGTGGGAAGGTGAGTGCAAGCCTCACAAGGAGCCTGTTGTGGCATACATCCTAAACCTCAGGAGAAGGCTCAGGGAACACATGGGCTTGGCCCAGGAGAACCTGGAAGAAGCCCAACAACAGAAAAAGGTGTGGTGTGACAGGAATGCTCGAGCTATGCTGTGGGACAGCAGGTAATGGTTCTCATTCCTAGCAGACACAACAAGCTGCAAGCAGCTTGGTAGGGACCCTACAAGGTGGTAAGAAAGGTAAGTGATGTTAACAACATGGTGGAACTGCTAGGCAGAAGGCAGGGTTACAGATTGCACCATGTTAACATGATGAAATCTTACCATGATAGGGAGGCCCTTGTGCTGAACATTTCCAATGGATTGCAGGAGGAATCTGAGGGAGATCTGGGGATGGAACTCCTCAGTGAGGCTTGGCTGACACCTCAGTGGAAGGGATAACAATGTCCCAGCAGCTATCTCCTACCCAAGCTTGATAAATTCGAGGAGTGTTGCAGGAATTTAGGGAGATGTTCACTGGGAAACCAGGGTGCACCCACCTGATGCAGCACCAGGTGGATACAGGACCCGAAAGGCCTATTAGGTAGGCCCCTTATAGAGTGCCTGAGAGAGTCAAACAGACTCTGAGGGAGGAGGTACAGGAGATGTTGGAACTAGGGGTGATTCAAGAGTCCAACAGTCCCTGGGCCTCCCCAGTGGTGCTGGTGCCAAAGTTGGATGGCACCACCAGGTTCTGTGTGGACTACAGGAAATTAAATTGTCACACAGAGTCGGATGCATACCCCATACCTAGGACAGATGAGGCCCTAGAGCAGCTGGGTGAGGCTAAGTATCTTACAACCATTGATCTTACCAAGGGTTACTGGCAGGTGGCCTCGACTCCCAGTGCTAGAGAGAAATCAGACTTTGTGACTCCTTTTGGCTTATATGAGTTCACAAAGATGCCCTTTGGGATGAAGAACACCCCAGCAACTTTCCAGAGGCTGGTAGATTATATCCTAGCAGGAGCAGGAGAGTTTGCCCTTGCTTACCTAGATGATATTGCCATCTACAGCCATTCCTGGACAGAGCACCTTCAGCATGTCAGGGAGGTGCTGGGCAGACCACAGAGGGCAGGGTTGACCATTAAGCCCAGCAAATTTCAGGTGGGTATGGCAGAGGTCTCCTACCTAGGACAGAGTGGGGAGTGGTAAGAAAAGGCCAGAACCTCTCAAAGTGTAAGCCATCCAGGCACAGCCTGCACCTGTTACTAAAAAGTGGGTGAGAGCATTTTTAGGGACAGCAGGGTACTACAGAAAGTTCATCCCCAGTTATAGTACCATAGCTACTCCCCTCACAGACCTAACAAGGGAGAACAGGCCAGATAAGGTAGTGTGGACCCCAGCATGTGAGCAGGCATTCCAGAAGCTTAAAGAAGCTTTGGGAGGACCTCCCATGTTAGCCAGTCCAGATTACAAGAAATAATTTGTTGTGCAGGTGGATGTTTCAAACCATGGGGTGGGGGCTGTACTTAGCCAGATTTCGTCCAAGGGGGAAGAGCACCCAATGGTTTATCTCAGTCATAGGCTCCAACCCAGAGAGGAATGCTATGCAGCTGTGGAAAAGGAATGTCTAGCCATAGTTTGGGCACTGCAGAAACTTCAGCCTTATCTCTATGGAAGGAAATTCACTGTTATGACAGATCACAACCCCCTAAATATGGTTAAACAGAGCCAGCCCTAATATGGTTAAACAGCGCCAGTCAGCAAAATGCCAAGTTGCTAAGATGGAGCCTGGGGTTGCAAGCATATGATATGTCAGTGCAGCACTGCAGTGGGAGTAGCAATGCCAATGCAGATGGGCTCTCAAGACAGAGAATGGGGTAGGTATACTCAGATATACCTAACCCTCTAAAGTGGCATTTCTCAAGGGTCACTTGAAAAACCAGCTTGAGTTCTCCGGGGGGGGGGGTGAAGACTGGGGGGGGGTGAAGACTGGTAGAGAAGGGTGAATGCTGCCAGCCTAGCCAGATAGAATTATCTGCACAATTCTATCATTTGTAAATATGAATGTAAACAACAGGCTTGCACTCTATTGACCAAAGTAAAGCATGTGGTGACCCTTTGAAGTAGACAGTGGTGTCAAAAAGTCTAGATAAAGAAATAATTTCTATTGTTTTAACCAAGTGTTAAATTGCTAGATTTAATCATGCAAATGTATTTTTATTTCTCTGTTCCTGACCAGCTGCAAGATAACAAAAGGGAGATGTTAAGAATGTAAATGCAGTTAATGTGTAGCCTTTGAACACCAGAAAAGTGTGAAATGATGTAATGTTTTATCAGAACTGCAGTTTCAATTTAAACAGAGAGAACCAGAAGGCATTAAACATTTTTGTCTTGATCATCCAACACACAGCACTCTGCCTTGCTCTATGTAAGTAAGTTATTTTAGAAGTGTGTTTTCTTGTAAAAATAGCTAGGAATTAAAGATTAGACTAAGTGTTTTTCTGTGATGTCAGAACTGTACTACTGATTTATTTTAAGTATTTCTGTGTGATCTCTGAACTCTTGACTAGCACTGACTGTGAAGTAGAAAGTATTGTCTTGTGGTTTTAATTATTTATTATTAAATATTTTAAAACCTTTTAACTGTGGCTGGTTTGTGTAGAGATAATTTAAGCTCTAAAGTACATTGCATATTTATAGAGTTTACTGTCAATGCCACTCTAATAAGCATTGACTGTTCAGTCACATCTGCCAATTGGATAATAATATTGCACAGTAATAATTGGACACCCTTTTAAGGGCCTTTGAATAGCTGATAATTATTAGTGGGTGGTGGCAGCTGGTACTAACATATAGTCTGGGAGAAAGGGGCACAGCTGGAGAACCTGTGTCGGCCTTCCCCAGGAGTGTCTATGTGGTTGCACAACCGTGTGTGTGTGTGTGTGTGTGTGTGTGTGTGTGTGTGTGTGTGTGTGTGTGTGTCAGCTACTTGGGCAGGGACACAAAGCACTGGTTGTACAGAGAGGGTGCTAGAGGTTTTAGCTTGCCCACTAGGGTGAGATCTGGACCCTATAACTGTGCTAGTGGGGAGTCTTATTGGGGACCTGGAAAGCAAGGGAGTGACCAGCCTCGGACTGACTGTGATTTCTGTGTGCAGTTAAGGGAAATTGCACTTCACTGTGTGTATTTGTTATCCTTTCCTCATATATGAGATGCCCTCTCTGGTGTTAGTGGTGAGGATTGAGGCTCCTTGATTGCTGGGCCAGGGCACGAGTGTCACAAAAGTCATGAAAGATGAAGAGGCCTTTGCCATCCTACTTGGTAAACACAACTTTCTGTTCAGTACAGGGGACTACTTACTGAAGTGCATGGAAAAATACTAATGTGGTGAAGACAGTGTCCTATGGGGCCATTAAAGCTGCATGTACATATGTATGTATGTTCATATATCTGCAATGACAAACTCTGTCAGGTATTAGCTGGATTTGTTATCACCAGCTGAGAAAATAAAATGCCATTTGGTTCTTACTTATACTTATTTCTGTGGAAGAGAAAGGTCAAACAATGCACAAATGTATTGTTAAAATGTTTAATAGGCCATCATTTTAAACTGTAATAGGGTTGCAAACTTGTCACATACAATTTCATTCCTCTCTGTCTAATGTAATTCATTGGCTTCAGTACTGAATCCTCACATCTTTAACAGGAAGTTTACACGCTACATAGCAAATATTTGCATCACACTGAATATAAAATCAGTGGCATTGCCTGTGAAAGAATTAATGACAGAAATGTACTGTCATGTCTCCAGGAAAGTAAAATGTCAACACAAATTCAGTTAATGTCCATTATTTACAAAGAATGAGCCTCTGAAATCTGTCATACTCCCACTCACTGGCTGAGTCTCATTAAAATAATAAAAATAAAGCTAGACATGAAGTCTGCCTGTTGTGCCATATGTTTCTATCATATGAACCCTGATCATGTACAGTCATAAGATAAAACTGTTACTCCTTAATACAGTACAACCTGTTCATAAATTCAATGTGCAGTAACAGACAGAATATTGTTAAGTGATACTATAGTAACATCATGAGGCTTCCATAAGTTCATGCAAGCAAAATGCTGAAAACACCTGTGAGTAAAGACTTGCTGAAGAGTATCTGTGTCAGTAATTCTGTTTGTGAAAATCCAAGTAATAACCTGTAAGACAATGAGATCTTGTTTGGGTCTGATGTTGAAACATCATTGATGAATACGATTATGCTATTGCTAGTATAGAATTTAAGTAAACTTTCTATGGAACAATAAAGCATTTGGTACTGCAGGCCTTAGAAATATGAAGAACATCCCTATGAAAGCATTATGTGCATTCTTACTTCCTGTTACAAATGAATTTCACACTTGTGGTGGACATTGGTACTCAAACTGTGCAAGTCACGGGTGGAGCACAGCCAACTACTTGATGAATTCTGCTTGTATGAAATGATTGATAAAGGACAGAAGCAAAGGTCTAAAATCAATGCATGTTCCTCACACTGTCAGTAGTGCTTTGTAATCCTGAGCTGAAGGAAAAGCTTGCCCTTAAAGAACCCAAACCACATTTGACAGTGAACCAAAGTGAGTGCCCAGAATGATTTTGTAGGTCAAGACAGCAGAAAGGCAGTTATCAAAATAGCACTGAGAACACTGATGAGGGTGAAAATAACACAGTTTGCATGCAATCAAAACAAATGACAATGATGTCTGTTTTGCTGAATAGAGATTGAAGTCTGCTCTCATAGATACAAGAAAGGCAGCTGCAGCTTATAATAAAGACGAGATCTCACAGGATGTAGGACTGGCAGGATCAAAGGTCAACATCTGGCTCACCTACAGCATTCTGTAGGTGCTGATTGAGACCAAGAAAATCCACTACAGAGTTAAAGCAATAAAGAAGAGATCCCACAGGATGTAGGATGGCAGGATCAATGGTAAACATCTGGCTCACCTACAGCATTCTGTAGGTGCTGAATGAGACCAAGAAGATCCACTACAGAGTTAAAGGAGTGCACTTCCGCAAAATGGAAATTACAAAACCACAATTACACGAGCACTGGGATGTACAATTAACTTAATTCACCCTAGTGCCTAGGGTGAATAAAGTTATTTGTACCTCTCAGTGTGCAGATAACTGTGGCTTTAATGGAAAACACTATGCAGCAATTGAAAAAAAAATAGGTTTACATTGTCACCCCTACATTTTCTAGTCTTTTTTCACCTGAAGCTTCAATCAGATTACAACACAGTCAAAGCTTCAGATAACCAAAACAACTTAAAAAGTGCTTTTTGCAGGAGGAAAGGTCCCCTGCACTGCCATGTGTATGTGTGTGTGGGGCACCGCCCTCCACATCTACTTACTTAAATATATGCGCTCCATGGCCACCACTGCAGAGAAAACAGAAAAACCCGTACACAGTGGGTCATCACCACTGCAGAATTAGACAACATACAGACAATGATTTTCTATGTGAAACAATAACTGAAGACGTCAAACAATGGCATTTTCATATCAACAAATTGAAAATATGTCTACTTAACACCCAAAAAACAACTGCAGAATACTTCTTCATCATATATTTATCTTCTCTGCAGTTTTAAAGACTTCATATCTCTCTGTTTAATATTATCCTGTCATTTCTTATGCCCTAAAACTTTCCTTATAGATCATACTATAAAGATGTAATTTAATTGTTATGTCCACCTGTCTTCCACAATGCAGCTTCTGTCCTCATAACATAACACAGGCTAAACAGGTGGTGTGTTTCTGCATTCACTGACAGTGTTGTAAGTCACTGACTTCTGTCTCTTCAAACAGCATCAGTGTTTCAAAGTTTCTCATTTCTCTGAATTGTGATGACAATGAGCTTCTAAAAAGGCTTTCCTGGTACACTGAATCTTATTACAGATATAGCAGCTAAACTGGAGGTGTGTGTGTGTGTGTGTGTGTGTGTGTGTGTGTGTGTGTGTGTGTGTGTGTGTGTGTGTGTGTGTGTGTGTGTGTGTGTGTGTGTGTGTGTGTATGTGCGTGAGTGTATATTAAGTATTTAAAAATATACTTATAGTTACTTTATGTAATGTCTCCTACACTATCACAGTTACATAGTTACATAGCTACATAGTTATTTAAGAACTGCCAATAGCCCGAAATTGGAACATTCATAAAGCAGATTTCTTTATGTTATACACAGATATGTGCTCTCCCATATAACAATCTAGCTGCTTCCTGAAATAATTTAAATTAACAAATTTTGTAATATAAAGTGGCATCAAGTTCCACAGTCTGGGGATCGACTGACTTCAAAGTCATCTCTTTTCTTAGTTTTATTAAGATTAACAATATATTGTGAATCTCTATATTTTAGGTTATCAGACTTTTCTCTTAAAATAGGTTTGTTTTAAATCCGATCTTAAGTCATTATATTTGATGGCCCTGTAAGCTAGGCATAGTTTTCCTCTAATAATTCTAAATAAAGCATTGAACAGATCTTCATAACTTAATTTATTCAAATATCTAACCTTTTTTGTATACCTTCTCTGAATTTTTTCAAAGGTAACTAATTAACTACTGATAATGTAGAAAACATTAAATTGTATTCAATGAATGATTTAATCCTTGATTTATACAATTTTTAAAAGACTTTTAGATCTCTTGTTTGTACTGTACTAAGAATTAGGTCTATCTTCTTCATTGTTCTTTATTCTTGACAGTGTTTCTTAAATGTTGTTGCTAGTAATGATGCCTAGATCTTTTATATAATCTACCAAATCTAACTGATTTTTCCCAGTCATGAATCTCTTGCAGTTATTGATTCAAGTCATCAATGTCACTTGTGCAATTTAACTCTGTTCTTAGTTTGCAATCATCTGCATATTTACTAAGACAAATCTTTTGGAGGATGGCATGTCTGCAAATATGATATGAAACAGGATAGGGCCCAAACTTGACCCCTGAAGTAAGCTTCTCTTTAGAAGAAGCCATCTAGATGTTTTCCTGAAGATGTTCACACATTGATCTACCAGTTAACAAGTTGTTAATCCAGTTTATAACATAGTTGTTAACCTGTATCTTTTTAATCCCCAATAATTTGATCAAGTTCCAAAGTGTTAAAAGTCTTTGAAATGTCCGTATATACAACTGCACCTGACCTCCCCTTGATCTCATACATAGCTGCTAGAAATGTGTAAGGCAAGTTAATGTTGATCTTCCTTTAGTAAATCCAGAATGAGAGCATTCAAGCTCTCTCCCATATTTTTCTATCATCCATTAATAGCTACATAATGCATCTTTCATAAACCTTTCTAATTACAGATGTTAAGCTTATAGAGCTATAACTTTCAATGAGTTGTCTGTCTCCACTTTTGTAGATAAGTGTGAGACAAGTTTTTCTAATTGCTGGCTACAAATCTCAGTGCCAGTAATTAGTTAAATATCCAGTTCAATAGTATTATTACATCACTGAAAATAAGAGATACAAACTGCCCAGGTATAGAGTCTGGCCCCATTGCACTAAATCTGTAGAGCTTACATATAGCAGCTTTTACTATTTATTGGGATACACAGTCTGAGTTGGAGTGGATATTTTAATCAGGCCAGTATAATTTTGCTCATGTGACAATTTTGGAAAGTAGTTATTGAATATCTTAGCTATCACCTGTTTTTTCTGTAACATTAATTTGATTCTGCTTTATTATTTCAATTCTCTGATCTAGTGTCTTTAAATTTACATACTTCTATTTTTTCATTGTTTTCTTTGCTCATTATTGTCTCCTCATATTACTCTTCATAAACAAGTATCTTTCTTTTTAGTGTTTTGTGATATTATTTAAACATTTGTTGCTATATGCTGAAGCATTTCTAGTAAATGTATTCTTATAAACTCTTTTTTTCTTATTAAATAATCTTGATAGATTTATGTTCTACCAGGGCTTCTTTGCCCAAGTTCCATTTTTCTATTATCTTATATGTTTCATTCAAATGCCTATTGTAGACATTCTTCAAAATCTTGCAGCCATATTCTTCACATGCAAACTTAACTTCATTCCAGTTTATGTTTAACAAATTATAACTCACTTTAAACCTATCCAATCTGTTCATTTCATATATTTCTGTTTTCTATAATTATTTTTCATAGTTCCATCAATCTGAAGCAAGAGTGAGTCATGATATGAATTCCCTACAGGCATAGTTTATCTTTACTGGTGAATACTAAATCGAAGATAGTATGCCCTCTCGCAGGTTTATCCACTAGTTGCGTAAAGTAATTTTCATGCATCATTTCCATAAAAATTCCTTCCATAAATGTTTTATAAGTTACATCATACCAGCTAATACCTGTATATATATATATATATATATATATATATATATATATATATATATTAGGTTCATAGGTTCATAGGTTTATACTAGGCTATCTGCCCTAAGGCATTTATAAGCCTAGCCCAAATTATTGTGGCTTACGCCACCCCTTATATGAAAAAATACTGTGCCCATTAGTTTGTTGTGCCTCTGTCCAGCAGTGACACAGAGTTGATTCCTGGGGTAAACCTACGATCTCCCATCCACAGGTCTAGATTTCTCTTGAACAGAGTCAGCGAGGTGCTCTGCCTCACATGGACCGGGATTTTATTCCACAGCATAGGAGTCTCTGAGTGATAAATCTATCCCTCCAGCACGCCCTATTTATATCCGTGCTAAGGTTTAAGTCGCTTGCTCTAGTGGTTTTGGTGGATTTGGATTTTTGAGGTGGAGCATGTCCATTAATTCCGGGTTGGACATGGCCTTGTATGTCAGGCACATGTCACCTCTGAGCAGACGGTATGCGACTGAATAGAGCTGGAGTTTCTTCAATCTGGCAGCATATGACAGATTTTGGAGTCCCTTTATCCTTTTGGTGAGGAACTTTTGGGGTCTCTCCAATTGCTGCAGATGTCGAGTGAGATACATCCCGAATGGGGCATTGTACTCGATCATTGGTCTGATAAGTGAAGAGTACAGGGGAACAATGACCTCACTAGATCTGGATGTGAATCCCTTCATGATCAGGTGGGCAATGTAGAAGGTCTTTCTAACCACTTTAGCAATGTGAGTGTCAAAAGAAAGGCCACTGTCAACCTGGGTCCCCAGGTCCCTGATAACCTCTTCTGTGCTTAGTGGATTGCCACCTATTGGCAGCTTGGGGTTACCTTGTTTTTCCCGAAGGGTATGACTATACATTTTTTGGCGTTTAACTTCAGGCCATGGCTATATATATATATATATATATATATATATATATATATATATATGTGTGTGTGTATATGTGTGTGTGTGTGTGTGTGTGTGTGTGTGTGTGTGTGTGTGTGTGTGTGTGTGTGTGTGTGTGTGTGTGTGTGTATAATATATATGAGGGTGGCTGTGGTGGTGCAGTGTTGTCACCTCACAGGAAGTGGTTCTCCAGTTCGATTCTAGGCTGGGGTGTCTTCTGTGTGGAGTCTGCATGTCCTCCCTGTAGTCACGTGGGTTTCTTCCGGGTGCTCCCGTTTCCTCCCACATTCGAAAGACATGCCGTAGGTGGACTGGGCACTCTAAATTGGCCATAGGTGAGATTGTGTGTGCAAGTGAATGGCATGAATGAACTACTATGGCAGGGCTAGCCACCCAGTGATGTAAACCTTGGCTCAAGATGATTGTCACTGCTGAAGTGACACCCCAACCTCATGTACAAAATGGAAAAAGGACTTCAGGCTGGGTGGATATATATATATATATATATATATATATATATATATATATATATATATATATACACACTAATAGCATCTCTGTTCATATGCTCCAGTTAAATCCATTTTAAGTCATTAGTACTTATCATTGCAAACATGTCCGTATAACTATATTTATCACATTTAAGTTTCTCACATATCTGTGCCAAATCATGGAAGTTTAGACCACACAGAGAACTGACTATGACACTATTCGTATTCAATGCTGCTAGTGGTCTTAACTAATGTTTTGGATGTGAATCCTGATCGGTAAAATGTTCTTGTTTTCTACTTTTTTATGTTTGTCATTGTCCATTGACTTAATCATTGTGCTATGTCTAAGATTATCAGGTACATTGTTATATCCATTCTTTTTAACATTAAATCTATTCTCTTTTGGGCTACTTAGCTCTTGTCTTTTAGTCCCCTTTTTACCTACTGAATTCATTTGGATGATTATGCTTTTCTCTCTTTGCTCTACACTTTCAGCTTTGCTTGTCTCCTCCTTGACCTGACTCATTAGACCAATTTTGATGTTTTTAACTGGTAATTTCCACTTTCTACCTTTCCTTTTAGGCTTGGTCTCACCCTCATTTATATCATCATCCCTGTCACATATTTCACAGTTATTACTATTTTCTTTATATTTAATTATCTTATTTGTTTGTAATTATTACTTTCTGATAAACATGTATTTGATCTCTTGTCATTTCTATGTGGAAGGGTACTTTGTCTGTCAAGCTCTCTCTAGTAGTTTCAGTATAGTGGTCTTAACTAATGTTTTAAGTACAAATCCCTGATCACTAAAATATTCTTGTTTAATACTTTTTATGCTATTCACTATCCAGTGACATAAACATTCTGTTCTATCACCTTTAAGATTATCAAGTACATTGTTATATCTGTTCTTTTTAACATTAAATCTATCCTCTGTTAGGCTACTTAGCTCTTGTCTTTTAGTCCCCTTTTTACCTAATGAAATAATTTGTATGATTATTTTTTTTCTCTCTTTGCTCTACACTTTCCACTTTGTCTCCTCCTTGACCTGGCTATTGAGACCAATTTCGATATTTTTTACTGGCAATTTCCTCTTTCTACCTTTCCTTTTTGGCTTGGTCTTACCTTCCTTTATATCCTCAGCCCTGTGACCCATGTCGCAACTGCTACTATCGTCTTTATTTTTCTGTTATTTGTAATTATTACTTCCTGATAAATGTGTATTTGATCTTTTATCATTTCTATATGGAGGGGTACTGTGTCTGCTATGTTATCTCTACTAGTTTCAGTAAGAGCTTCTTGCTCATTATTCTGCATTGCTAAACTTTCCGTTGTGATTTCAGCCTGGTCTTTATGTTCATTGTCCTGCTTCTTTTCCTCTGTTGTGTCTGTCTTATTGTTATCAGTGATGTTAATTATGCATGCCTCAATCTCAATACTAGAACCCACTTGTTGTGTACTCATCTCCACATCATCTCAATTGAATGAATATTCAGGTGTTATTTGAGGGGAATTTTCAGTTGTCACTTTATCCAAGAAACGTGTTGTTGTTCTCATTTTCTCTCCATAATGTATTCTACCTTTCTATCATAGTTAAGTATTTGTGTTAACAGTTCTGCTCAGTTATCTGTGACTTGCATTTAGTGCTCCATAGACTTGGTCAAGTGAGTTCAAGTTAAATTCTAGCATTCATACTGTCTTTAACTTTCTTATAGTTACATACATAGCAGCAGCACTTTACTAGCCAAACTTAAAAGTGGGTGCTTGGCAATTTGTTTATACAGTATTGCTCTATAAACTGATATCTGCTCTTCTTATAAAGACTTTTGTGAACCATCTCATTGGAAAAGAGCACTACCTTACCTGTTATGTGTCTTCTGTTACTTTACTGACTTCAGCAGAAATAGTTTCAGGTTGTAGTGAAAACTACAAAAAGAGTCTAGTCTCCTCCCCTGTATCAAGCTGGCTGAAATAACACAAGACTTGGAAAAAATATGGTGGGACCTTCATTAACCTCATCAGGATACAAAAATGGAGATTAAGAAATTGTAAGATATGGAATGGTTTCTGGGCACCAAACTACAACAAGGTGATATTATTGGTAAAAATAACTTGGGGTGGTGGGAGACAGAGGATAACTACAACAGAAGATGGAGATGACCTTTAAAGCACAGAGGACACAGCTGAATTACCATCTCTGGTGTTTATCTCTTTTACTAAGCTGCTTTAGTTTATTAACCATCATGGTGTCTATTTTAAACAAGCTGCATTTTGTATTCAAGGCAAATGTACTCAACAGTTTTACCCTTGGCAAAGACACTGTTTTTTTTTTGTTTGTTTTTTTTGCTTTGTTGTATGTGATTTCTAATGCAGCCCCTCTCCAATTAGCATGGACCCATCACTTGTATACTGGTGTTGCTATTGGTAGCACAGTTGCACATTCTACAACCACAGATTTATACACCAGTATATCAGCGGTTATACAAACTGTCATACCTTGCATAGGCTTTTATTATTTTCCTAATAGCTATAGCAGCAAAACAGTAGTTCCTGTCAAATTTCTAGAGGTTGTTTCGGTGAATGTGAAAACACTGAAGTATGTTCACTGAAGCTACTATCACCAGTATTGGAGTTTGCCTCTTTCTCCATGTAAGATCAGGTTTCATTTAAATGTATTATGTTAGACAAAAATACAGTATTTTCTTTCCATAAGCCTAGAAATGCAGTCATATTAAAGCAGGCCTTTACAGTTTGAATACAGTTTCAGTGAAAATAATCCTCAGTCAAGAATACTGATAAGAACAGAATGTGCAATACATTGAGTACAAACACACTTTGTTTGTATGGTATAATGCTTAGGAACCAAGGTTAAAGAGGCGCATACACATTTACAGGTTTTTGTATTATTAGAATATACTTGGACATAGTTATTTAAGTTAGTTCATTTGGACGGATATGCAGAAAGTCATTTCAGTGCGATCCTCAGAAGTTTTATACAGACACTTGAGAGTGGGTACAGAAGTTAGGTCAAGTATCCAGTATTCCAGAATATTAATGATATTATTCAGAGGATCAAAATATGAGTGGAGAAACCACAGACATTATTAGAATATGAGTGCAGAAACTATGGGCATAATTATCAACACTGTTATTGGAGGCAGTAGATTTATGTGTGCAGAAATTACAGACAGTATAATGAGTGCAGAAATGATGGACATTAAGATTTGATCCAGATCCTGTTGATATCTACCTCCACTGTACATAATAAAGCACTCTTAACTGAACTGCAGTGTATGCAGACTTTTAATCTGAAAGGTACAAGAGGATTTGGCCCATAAAGGAGAGACTGGCACCTGTTCAGCACAAGTTTGGGTAATTAACAGATAAAGATATTCATTCCAGTCTCATCCCCATTTCTTCCAGCTCATTCCAGTATGCCACATTCCTATCAATTCTTACACTCCACTGTTGTGTGACCTCAGGTTTGGGGGTGTAGGGGTGTTCCCCCCACATGTGGTTGCAGGAGGGCTTGCCTCCTACAAAAACAGGTCCTCAGATGTTCACTGAAGGTAGTTTCAGAGAACATTTTTTTAAATATATTTATTTTGCTGAAACTGCCTTTGGTGAGTAACATGAATCTCAGTAACAGCATCTATGTAATGTACAGCAAAAATAATACACGGTAGTAACATAAGAAGAAAGTTGCATAAACTAATTACCCATTTCTTTCCCTTGTGATTGTATTGTATTGAACTGGACATGCTGTGTAAGAGATGGATTTGTACATCATAAAAACTGCAAAGGCTCTATGTGTAACTGCATAATTACTATCAACAAGACTGCAGCAGCATTCAAGCCAAACATACTTAGGCCCTGCACTCAGATATTAAAACAGCCAATAATTCCCATAATACAGGTTTTGTTACCAGTGATAAGTGGTGTTACCATTGCTTTAGAGTTAATCACCACTGAATGGAAAGGTTTTATTTTCCAAGGAACAGCACCATCTGTTCCTGAATCATTGTTGTTGTCATGTGCATTTATCACTATGAATATAGTTGTTTGGCTTTACTGGAAAAGCTCATCCAGACTCTACCACAACTTGCTCTGAGGGAAAGGTTAGTTTGTTTTTGCTTTCTTGCATTTTGTATTGTTTTATTGACTTCCTCTATTTTGCATATTGTGATTTATTTTCTTTACACGTTATTTTACTTGTTTTCTGCTTTTAATTGCATATTTGAACTAGGAAAGAGACCACAGCTGTGTCTCTTGTGAGTCACACAGAAATTAGAACAGGTCAGTTAAGGTTAATCACATATGAATTGAGTGGGTGGAGCTAGGAACTAAACCTTCTACTTAATGGGTAAAATAAAACATTTCTGGGCTTTACTGGAAAACCTCACCCAGACTCTGTCATAACTAGCTGTGAGGGAAAGGTTAGTTTGTTTTAGCTTTCCTGTATTTTACATTGCTTCATCGACTTCATCTGCTTCATATATTGTGATTTATTTTCTTTACACTGTGCTTTACTTGTATTCTGCTTTTAATTGCATATTTAAACTAAGAAATAGGCCACAGCTGTGTCGCTTGTGAATCACACAGAAATTACGTTTGCCCCATCCTTCCACCCTGGTGCTGCTGTGTTTTTAAACTCAATTGTCTTTCTAATTGCCTGCCCCTTATGTTCATCTGACCACATAACTCCTTCCCTCTCCTCTTCCATTGACTATTGTGAGTAAGCACAAAATTATAATTTTGTGAAATCACCCTCCTTCAGGTATTTTAATTTATTGGCCATCCCACTGTATTCCACAGAAGTAGAATACAAAGTCCCCACCCCTTTCATTTGTCCTGTTCTTTTAAAATTAGTGTCTCTCCACTTAGATAGCTAAAGTTTAAGTACCCCCCTTTTTCATATCTAACTGTTAAGTGCACACTGCAGCTCTTAGGACATTAACCCATTTTTTTCCATCTTACCTTTACAATCTGCAATATCTACTCTAAGACCACCAGTTATTGGAGAGTCCACTTTCTGTCTCTCAGTAGTCATCTTGGGATTAGTGCTTCCATTTTGCTCCTGGTAAGAGAAGGAGCTTAGGGGCATTTCCTGGTGTCTGATGATTACCAGAAAGCCTATAACTGCTTCATAGATGCCAGCTTGGAATTTGTGCTTATATTTTGCTCCTGATGAGAGAAGAAGCAGAGTGTACTGACTAATGACTGTTTCTAGTTCGACAATGAGTGTTTGTGTTTGACCTTTCTGACTGGTCTGGTTGCTATTCAAGGCATCTACCAGGAAAAGACTATAACAAGCCTATAATCCATTGCATCATCTAGGACAAGACTGTGGATCACCAAACAGCCTGTGGCCTGTTTCTTATCTTTGTTACTGTTTTGTGTCTGGTGAGAGAAGAAGCAAAGGAGCATTGTATCCCAGCAGCATGAAGCTGCAGTAAGACCATCACAAGCAGTAGCCAGGCAGTACCCACACAATCAACTCCCCTCTTTTCATCATTTTTGATGATCTAATTCTTTCTTTTTAGTAAGTACTGCTTGATTTGCTTCGAACTTCAGAATATCTACCTAAATACGTATCCATAAATCATCAGGGCCTACTGATTAGTTTCCCCTCAACTGCTTTGCAGTGCCCTGTATATATGCAAACACCTTGAGTTAAAAGTTTCCTGTAAAAGCATCATTGATACTTCCCCAATACCTAGTTGCACACAAGACAATTAGTTTGCAGTGGCAAGCACTGCCTCCAGTGTTGCAAACCAGATACTCCTGATGTTACTTTATATTCTCACTCCAACTGACTAATCAATAAAAAAGGGCCTGTTGCCATGGACATGGACTTTCCTACTATCTCCGTTTCCACCTTGGTGAATATTGGCATCCTGAGGCAATGCAGAAATTGTCTCATGTTTACTGACAACTAGTTAATTCTCAAACAAACTGATATGATATTTGAGAGATTTATTTACTCAATGTCAATAGAGGCAAAGTTTTCACATAAAAGCACTCCTAATATCAATAAGGTTGTCAGCCGTACACGCTGCATCCATCACACACAATTCAAAGCATATACATAGACCCAAATATGCTGATGCACTTAAATGTAACATTCGTAAACCCCAAATACCTCCTAGATGAAGTACACATAACAAATACCATCAGTATCCCCGAATGCACTCTTTCAAAACAACACCCACATCAGCACATACAGCCACATCTCATGGAGCTTCTACTTCTAAGCCCATAAGGCAAGGCACCACACAATCCAACATTCTGGTCCTTGGAAACTCCATTGTGAGACACACTGATGTCCCTCTCACCAGGCTGAGTAAGGAGAAAGTCACGGTCAGTTGCTTATCAGGGGCCAGGATCTTCCAAATTACACATGCACACAGGTCATTGGACCACAAGTACCGGCATGAGTCACTCATAGTACATGTGGGTGTAAATGACCTGAGACATACCTCCCTAGACTATATGAAGAGAGACATCATGGAGCTCTCAGAATATGTGTCCCAGGCTGCTATGAGCCTAGCACTGGACAGTATTTTACCTTCTCAAGGATGATGTCACAATACGAACAAAAGATAACTGACTTTAATAAATGGCTTAGTTTCTGCTGTCATTCTAAGGGGGTGCAATATTTGACAGCATGGAAGGAGATGGTTAACATACCAGGCTGCTTTGCAGGGATGGTCTTCACCTCTCCCCTCTAGGCTTTTGAATACTGTTTAAAACATTGTCCTTCCCATGGTGCCTTTTTTAAGCAATGCCAAACTGAAAGTACTTCTGAAACAGCAAATCAAAACCAAGAAAATCTAAAGGTGTTACTGCTCAGTTCTAGGAGTCTAAACAAAAAAAAACTCCACTCCCTAGAAGCTCTCTTCACCCTAGAGAATGCTGATGTCTCTACGGTCACTCAGACGTTGTTTAAAGCCGCTAAAAGCACACCAACAGTATAAGGTTATAATGCCTTCCACACATTTAGACCAGCTACTACACAGACAGGGACTAAAGGTGTACTTGTCTCATTTTACATCAAACAATAAATGACTACAGATGGAGTTGATGTGTCTCTGATCAATAAATATACCTCAAGGTTGGTCAAACAGCACAAACAGGACAATGCACTTGAGTTTCTCCAAGTTCACATCACCACAGGCAAAATCCAATGCCACTTCCCTGCATGCTATATGTCCCCCTCTATGACCCAGAAAACCCATATTGCGTATTTAAACACTAACTATCCAACCCAATACAATATTCATGGGCAACTGTAATTACCCCACTATTAACTGGGAATCATATACTATACCAAACATACAGGCACAGAGATTCCTGGATTTTGTAAACACAAACTCTTTGGACGAGACTGTCAGTACACCGAGCAGGGATGCAGCCATACTGGATGTGGTTCTCACTAATATGGGAGAGTTTTGCACAACCCCTAGTGTAATGTCTTCTCTGGTAAGGTCAGACCACAAAATGATCTCCTCTGAAGTAAAAATAAAACCTGGAATCCCAGCCAACCCTGGAATATTCAGGAACTACTCTAAGGCTCACTTCCTGCTATTAAGCCATTCAGTTAATTTAGCAGTTCTGTTTATCTGCTTGCTGTGCAAATCAGAATATTTATTCAACATATTGAGACAAGTTCTAGCCCATCACCACATGACATGATAGCATAACTGTTCACAACAACCCTATGCAAGCATGTTAATAGCTGCATAGAGGCAGCTGTACCCACCAAGAAGAAGTACAGAACTAACTCAAAAAAAAAAACAAGCAACCCTGGTGGAATCACATCAATAGACTGCATAACAGAAGGAAGAAAATCATGGCAAAAATTAGCAGGTGCAGCATCAAGTAGGATAAAAGTATTCTCATCAAAATAAACAAACAACTCAGAGGACAAGGGTAAAATTGGCCTCCCAGGCCAAGGACTACCACAGGGCATTCTTTAGCTATGTCCACAACCTCAAAGACAATACACAATTGTGTGCAGAGCTCATTGTTAATGGAGTCACCTATACTGAGGCAGAATATTTAGCAAACCTTACCCCTCTCTCCCCTCCCTCAACCTTCCTTCAAGTAATACCATCAAATATAACTCCCCCAGCTATCACTAGGGAACAGGTCCTTAATGCTCTAAGACCAAGAACACTGCATCAATGGCCCGGACAATATCCCAGGATGCCTTCTAAATAGCATGAAATATGAAATATCAGGCCCTCTGGAATTGCTATTTAACTTTAGTTGGCAAACAGGCTTCATGCATCATGAATGCAAAACAGCAACAGTCATCCCTTTGCACAAAGATGGGCCATCTACAGATCCTGAAAACTACAGACTCATAAGTCTCACTAGTCTTACATGTAAAGCCATAGAAAGAATTATCATGGAGATGATCAATAATGACAAAGAAAACCTCCACACACTGGACCCAACCCAACCCAATTTGGCTTTGCCAAGGCAGGTCATGCCTACTCAGCCTAGTAGACTTCTTTGAGGTCACCAAAGCAATGGATGAGGGCAAAATGGTTTGCACTTCCTGCCTTGAAGTGGCCAAGGCATTTGACACAATACCCCACTTGGGCATTGTTGACAAACTCAAGAGATGAGGTACAAAGCTTTATGCCACCCAGTGGATAGCCAGCTGGCTCACAGACAGGACCCAAGAAGTTAGAATTAGGAAGTCCACCTCTACAATTCAGCCAGTCACAAGCGGAGTCCCTCAGGGATCAGTCCTGAGACCGCTCCTTTTTGGCATTTACTTCTCTGAAGTCAATGCCAATGTCAGTGGCCTCTGGCTGACTAAATTTGCAGATGATTCCAAATTAGAAGCCATCTTGAATAACCCACTGACACAAATGTTCTCCAGGAAGGGCTGACGCAAACAAACCACTGGTGTCAGAGCCATGGACTAAATCTAAATGCCAAAAAATGCATGATAGTATCCTCCAGGAAGTCATCCACACCTGGAAACTATCATATTGACAACAACCCCCAAGAGATGACCCAATTGTCAGCGACTTGGGGACACATATAGACAGTAATCTAGCCTTTGACCATCATGTGTCTGTAGTAGTGAGAAAATCATTCTACATTGTGCAACTTACAAACAAAGGTATGACATCTAGGTTCAGGGAAGTGATTATTCCACTGTATTCAGCATTCATCAGACCTGCAATGCTCCTTCAAGGCCCTATCCCTGTATTCTGTTTCTTACAGGCAGTTGAGAGGAGCCCTATGCCTGGCTTACAAGGCATTGTAAGACCCCACTCTAAAGGGCCTCCTGCATATCCACAAAACAAACAGCACCAGGATTACCCATACTAAAGACTTAAACCTTGCCTGTGATATAAATAGCACCCGCTGAAGAGATGGATATGCATTCCGGAGACTAATCCTTTTCTGGAACAGGCTCCCCATCCACATGAAGCAGAGTTCCTGACAATTGGATGGGGAATAGGAAATTCATCCCTGGTTTGGCACCTATGTCTCTAATGGACACAGGCAGCTTGTAAATGGTTCATCTTCCACATGCATCACCTGGATAACGTTACCATAAAGGTTTTCTCCTCTGTAAGTAGGACACCATATGGAATAATGCAAGGTACTGATATGAAGCAGGATGGGGGGGGGGGTGAATGGGTTAATACGGTGCCAATTGGAGGCAAGTATTAATGACAAAAAGAAAGATCTGAATTATGTGTCCCTTTCTGCTCTCTGAACTTTACCTAACATATTAATGTTATGCAGCTCTTTCTAAGTAGAACTTTTATAAACTGTGCCAGATGCAAGTTTAAGTACAATGTGGAGGTGCAGTATGGTTCGTTAACATCCAATGTCATGTTGAAGGAGTGTGTATGACTGTGTAGTGTTAATGGGCATATGTGTGATGATAAAAGGAATCTCTGTTTTACTATACATTTTTTCATATTAAAAACAAAAATAATAACATCTATTTAGTCTTTTTTCTTTTATCACTGTCAGTGTTTATCCCTTGTATCTGACAAACTTATAAGTGCCTTCCAAACATTCAGTCCAACTGCAGCACAGACAGGGGCTAAAAGTGGAGGTTTCTCAATCTACATTAGCAACAAGTGCAACTCCAGGTTGGTTAAACAGGATGATACCCTGTTGTTCACCTACATCCAAGTCTCCTTACCATGTTCTGGCCAGCTCTAGGTTATCCTCTATGACCCATGAAGCTCACAACTCTTGCATAGACCTACTAAAGCTGCTCACAGGTACGGCATTTTCGGGATTTAATCAACACAAACATCCTGAACCAGATAGTGAGCAATACAACCAGAGGATCAAACATATTGGACCTAGTACTCACCAGTATGAGAGAACATTAAAATACCTCTCATGTCACATCCTCATTGGTGAGGCTGGACCACAATGCTGTGTCCCTTGAAATAAAAATCAACTGGGAAATCTCAAACTAATCTTGTAACAGCTAGAAACAACAGTTTGTCATTATTCATGGCTCACCCAAACCCCAAAAACACAGTCACCTATGCAGAATTAGTTATGGAAACCATGTACCAAACATGTAATGGCTGAATTGAGGGTTCCATACCTCCCAGAAGTAAGCCCTGATCTATCACCAAAAACAAACCACACTAGCGGAATCTTTATCTTAACAGGTTATATAACAAAAGAAAAAAGTTATAGCCAAATCTGAAAGAGTAACTCTCATACAGACAAGAGCTCTCTGGTTCGTCTAAACAAGAAACTAAGAAGTCTACCATTTAATAAAGTCCAACAAGGCCAGTTATGAGGTTAGGATAGTCTCCCAGGTGAAGGACAATCACAATGCCTTCTTCAATTATGTCAAGAACCTTAAAGATATTACTCAGCAGTGTGCAGGACTGGTAATAAACCACACAACCTTCACTGACAGGGATGACACAGTGAATCTAGTGACTGACAAATTTTGTTCTAACTTCACCCCCAGTACCTCCTGTGAAATTCCTTCTAGCATGTCCCCCAACTATCAACAGGGAGCAGGTCATGGTGGTGCTCACTAAGGCCAGAAGCACTGCTTCAATGGGCCCCAACAATATCCTCTGTTGCCTCCTAAACAGCAGGACCACTTGAGGCCTTCCTCAACTACAGCCTCAAAACAGGTTATGTGCCAGGTGAATGCAAGGCCACAATGGTCATCCTTCTTCATAAGGGTGGACCATCAACCAGCCCCGGGAGATACAGACCCATCGGGCTGACAAGTCTAATATGCAAAGCTATAGAAGGAATTATCAAGAAAATGATCAACAAGGACATTGGCAACCTACAGGCATTGTATCCACACCAGTTTGGCTTTGTCAAGGGAAGGTCTTGCCTACCCAATCTGGTAGACTTCTTTGAGAGGGTCAGCAAGGCATCCCAAGAGGGGAAAACAATGTATACCACCTACCTTGACCTGGCCAAGGCATTCAATACAATAGCCCACTTAGGTACTGTTGACAGACTCTCAAAACTAGGCATATATCCCTATGTATGGATTGCTGGCTGGCTCACTGACAAAACTCAAGAAATCAGGATTGGTGAGACCACCTCTACAAGGAGACCTCCAAGATCTGAACAACCGCAAACCAACTGCGAACAAAGACCACTGAGAGGCAAATGACTGAACGCCACATTTTTAATATGAAAAAAATAAAAATATATAAAACAAACAATACACATGAAGCGCTTTTCGTCCGGCTTAGTAGCCAGACTTCATCAGACAAACCACAGATAAAATTCATGCCTTATATAGTGAATGACACACCCTCCCTTCTGTTTAATTACAAGTTAATTACTTAATTGATCAACTCAAAGGTCACACCAGACTAACTTTTTTTTCTTTTTTCTTCTTTCTTTTTCTTCATACAAAAACATCATTCCAGTTCTTGCATAAGCAGCTACATATAATTAAAACATTTATATCCAACAATACACATAATGTCTGCAGTATGAAATAAATTCTAAAAATTGTTTGTTAAAAAATTATTATATAAAAAGCTATTGTCTACACAAGTGTATGTATACATCCTTCGTAATATACATAAAATCTACTCATGTCAATTTGTTTTATTACTAAATGTAGCTCAAAGGGGATGTCTCAACTAGACAAACTTCTTAGTTTTAAAATACAAGTTATAGATGTTACTTTATTTAGACCTGGTGGTCTACTTGCCATAACAGTTCATGTTTTTCCAATACTAACTGGTAGGGGTCCCCTCTAGTGTCAGGTACAACATGTCCGATAATTCTAAAGAGAAAGGTATGATCAGGGTACCTAGCACAATGCCTAGCCAAGGCATTCTCCACTTTCCCTTTATTAATGTTGTATATGTGCTCATATACCCTTTATCTCCCCTCATCAGATCAGAGGGGGCAGAGCTACAAAGCTGGTGTATGCAGCAGACGTGGCATTACAGGAAGACTCTGAGCTGAAACTTCAGCAAAGATTAGGGGAGTAAAATGCAAAACTGAAGGCACATGAGATGAAGCTGAGGATAGATAAGACAGTTATAATGGCAGGAAATGGGGGAAAATCAGAAGAAGCTGAGAAAGGAGATAGAAGGTAAATAGTGGAACAGGCGAAAAGCCTCAAGTATCTTTTACCTTTAAAATGTCAGGAAACACATATGCGACTGTTCACTTACCCAAACCAAAATGCCAAAAACACTTTAATAAAGTCGACACTCAGAAATGCCAACTTTGACCGAAACTACCTGCACTTCCAGATTTGCCCTTTGAATGTTTTGCAGGGGGGGCAAGCCCTCCTGCACACCCCACAACCCCTGCTACTAATATATGCAAACTCCTAGATTACACTACAGTGAGGGAAAGGGTACATTTCCCAATCCCCACTATAGTGCGATCTCCACTCAAAATGCCGAATTTTTGCTGGAAAGTAAACAGCTGTTCATCCAAAACACTAGAAACATTAGAACTGCTCCCATTAAAACCAGTATTCCTGTTAAGCCAAGCCTCCAAATTAACAGTACTATTATGTTCAGCGGCACAAGGTGTTGGGCCCTGGTGAGAGCCTTGTCTATTCTGCAGTAAAAACTGCTGTTGCCCTGGAGGAATTTCAGCATTACCAGAAAGCCCCACATCAGAAAAATATGTGATAGTAAATTTACCTCATCACTGTTACAGGAATTGTTGTTACTGCTCTTCCCCTTCAAAAGTTGCTGAACAAGTAAAGTTAAATTGTGTAAAGAATCCTGTAGAGAGTTCATGTCAGGTTGTGAAAAGACAAAATCCAATGTACACTGCTCAACTGAAGCCATAAACTAGCAAAATGGAAAAACAGCCAAATTGCACTTCACTAACAGCAACCTGGATGACAAAACAGCAAATTTATTAAAATAAACACAACTTTACCAGAAAATATTAGCACTTTCATCTTACAGTTAAGACTTCTTCAGATATATACAACAGAACAAGTACTCAGCTTAAAAAGACCAAAAGTTACATGATACAGAAAACACAAGGGAGAGGCAAAGCAGTTTAAAGTAACAGGCAGAAACTGCAAAGGAATTACACAGAATACCTGCACAAACCATGAAACTGACACAAAGTGTAGCAGAATTTAAATAAAAATGCTTTAAATAATTCTTTAAAAAATTGTAAAAAACAAATATTCAGAGTTAATCCACTTTCACAATCCTGTCCCTCAATAACACACACATCGAGGTGGAAACTAGCACTAAACTCCTTGGTGTCATCATTGATGACCAACTTAAATTGATCTACACATTAACAACTGTATCAAGAAAACTCATCAGAAACTAGGGCTCCTCTACTGCAACGGAAAGTTTCTCAACAGTGAAGCTAAAGTAGCTCTCTCTTATGCCTACCTCCTACCCAGTCTATTTTATGGCTCTCAAATTCTTACTTGCCCCAACTCCACACTCCTTGCCAAACTTGAATCTACCTACAAGATAGCCAAATTTGCAGCACATCAAACTTACAAGTTACATCACTGTCTCTCACTCAAACACCTTAAATGGCTTGAACTACCTAACCAGCTTCTTCTCACTCAACTCCAGGTCATCCACTTCATCCTTTATCAACGTTCTTACTGTCCTACCCTATCATCTGTCATCTCCCACTATTCATCTGCTAGATCCCTTCAGAGCTCTAACCTAGATCTGCTACAAATCCACAAACCTAAAACTAAGAAATGATGTATTCTCTATAGCTATAATCCTTCCATGGCATGGAACAAACTCCCACTAGAGATCAGGTCACCCAAGTTAGCCACTAAAGAATACCTGTTAAGCCAATGGACCTGCCTCTTTACCCACCCCTCTTAAACAGCTTATCAAACCTAACTGCACACCTCTATCTGCTCCCAACCTTTGTAACTTTATCTAACTCTCTAGACCTTGTTTCACATTAACTTTTCTATCCTAAGCACATTACATAATTCTTATCTGCATAATGAAAGATTTTACATCTGGTGACAAAACTATTGTTAGTCCTTCTGAATGATGTAGGATTCTAAATCTGACAGACATAATGATTAGTTTACTGTAGTAAATCCTTGTTTTTTATGTATATGTTGCTTTGAGCATTTTCTGTAAACCAGTTGTTGATTGTTTACTTATGATTGTGAATTATAATCTGTAGAATATGTGGAGCTTTTCTACCCGGCCCTCCGCTGAAAAAGGGCTACTTAGCTCAGTCGAACAAGACCAATCAACAAATGTAAAATAAAATAAAATAAATAAATAAAATTAATAATCAAAAATATTTCAGAATATATCACTATTAATCCAACGCTCTCCTTTTTAGAGAGCACTCAATACTAATAACATCATTCAAACCGGTGGTATAGATGCATTTAAAAATATCTGCACCACAGCTCGCTCTCGTCCAACAATAAGGACCAAGGGCCACCCCTGGGGTCTGGTGTAACCTATTCCAAGACCCAAAAACAAAATTTATGCACTTGAAATAATAGAATGTGTCTAAAAAGGGCATTGATTTCCTTACATTTCTTGACGTCATACAGGTGCTCATAGATACGCTGTTTTTAACTTTCTCTCGGTCTTGCCAACATAAAAGGTAGGGTAAGACCCACATCTTGCAATGTAGACCACACCACTTGACTGGCAATTAAATTTCCCTTTGATAAAAAAAGTTTTATCATTGATCTGAATCTGAATACAGTCACTGACCAATATGGGGTCTATACTGAATTAGGGAATGCTTAGAAAAACAAACGCTATTTCATCGACCCCTTTTAAGCGAAAGCTTAAAGTCTCGAACACCCAGAACAACAATTTTTTTCACAGGGCAAAAAAATCGCTGGGTCGGTTTCGGGAGTTTGCCATTTCCTCTAGTGTGGTGCAATCTTGGAGTTGGCATATTTAAGTGGGGGAGGTGTTGGGGGTGAAGCCCCCCACATTATGTAATGTTTTTAAGTTTTTTTTTTTTTTTTTGTGGAACAGCGATTTTTTTCCCTGGGAAAAAAATTTCTGCTCCGGGTGTTTGAGATTTTAAGCTTTTGCTTAAAAGGGGTAGATGAATTAGCATTCACTTTTCTAAGCATTCGCTAATTTTATATATACCCCCAATATGTGGCTGCATTGGCCACATGCACCACATTTGAACATATTGCCAGACATGGACTTACACCTGCTGATACTGGAACTCTCAAGATAGTTTTTAAAAGTACATCCTCTCTTGTATACAGTCTTCATCTGGGCCCCCAATTTCTCCCAACCCATTACATCCTCCAGCATCAGCTACAAGCCAATACTCTAGACTGTTTCCTAAGTAATCCGTAACCTTTAAAATATCAGTCAATCATCTTCCCTGCTACATTCTGTTTATAACCACCACCCTATATACAAAATATTCTGCCATGCTAAGATGAGAAATCTGCTACATTTCAGCCTAGTGGAAAACAGACATTCATTTTAAGATATTTTCCTCTCAGTCCAGGAGAAGGTTAACTAGTCCCCTTTAACATACCATTCAGCTCAGTCTAATTTGTACTGTCCTTGAGTTCCACAGTAATGGGAAGATTATAAAGCCCTCAACCCATTTTAATTTTAATTATTGAGTCTTAGACACACACACAGACACACACATACACACACCATGTAATCTATTTCATAACACTTGCTATATGCCATAAAACATGCTCTCCTCTCTCCGATACCATTTCTTCATCATACATTTTCTTCTCTTCTCTCTTCAATACTTCACACTTACTTCACATATTGACCCTGTTCCAACATGCAATAACCTCTATACCTGTAGATAAAACTTCCTAAAGTGTACCTTATATTCTGACACCCACTCCAGCCTGACTATTCTACAACAGAATTCACGTCTTCCTTTCCTCAAATCAGTACCCTATTCACACCCCTCTAATCACCATTTTCCCTTAGCAATTTGCACAGTCTTACTTTCTGCCTGTTAAACACTGCAACAAACTGCCTAAATATCTCTATAAACTATATCACATTTTGCTACTTCTCCCTAACAGCAACATTGAGAGCAACCAAGGTCCATGTCACATCTCTGATTACCACATAAATGCCCAATGTAAACTAAAAACAAATCTCCCAAGTTATGCCTACCAAAAGCAGCCACCTAAATGGCTCTTAGCAGAAATACAACTTAGTAATCATTCCTTAAAAATTACAGTTGCCTACCCTTTGCCCCCTCCTCACTAGAAAAATTCAAATACCTGATACAAATACTCACACTAACAGAAGAACACCCTAATCTTAAGTGATTTTAACATTTCATGAGTCCCATCCATACCAACACTTTGCAGTTCCTTAATGACCATAAAAAACATACAAGTAAACATCTCACAGACCTAATTTCAAGTCTTCAAAACTTTCTTCCCTTAAATATTAACAGCGATAGAAAACTTTGAGAAAATTTCCAATTATAAGCTAAATTTCAAAAAAAACTAAAATATTCCCACTAAAAACACCCACACCCTTTTCATTGTTACCACTGATAGGACAAGTAATGACGGAAGAAAGGACAAAATATCTGGGGATTGTATTTTTAACTGAAAATAGAGATTTCTTTATGAATAACGTGAAGTCAACTTGGGATCAAATAACATTGGATCTAAAAAGATGGAGTAAATTGAAGTTGCCATTGATGGCAAGAGCCGCAATTATAAAAATGAATGTTCTTCCCAGAATCTTATATATCTTTAGAGCTGCACAACTCAGAATTATGAAAAAATTCTTTAAACAGTTTCATATAGGACTGGGGAAATTTCTTTGGGAACCCAGGAAGACAAGGATATCATATGATAAATTGATGGCTCCACAAAAGGGATTTTGAAACTTACTATTTAGTGATTCATGCTAACAGGATTTTAAGGGTGGCTTACTTTGATAGTGATAGTAGGAAATGGACACCCAAATGGGTGCTCCTAACCTATAGGCATGTAAAGGGAATCAACAGTAAAGCACTACCCTTTTAAATAACCGAACACTTAGTAAATACGATCTAATGGAGCATGTTAAGAACTATGTAACGTCAATTCAAACTCTTTTCACTTCTTTAAACTTACTAAAGTATATGATGCTTTTTCAACCTTTCCATGGGAACCCAAATTTAACAATTGGTAGTCAACTGATAGATTTAAAGAAATTCCCCCTAATAAAGGATTTATCCGTACTTGATTTATACCCTTTCCTGGGGGTAGCAGTGCATGATATTTTAAAGGAGATGAATCTTCCCATTTCTTATTTAATTATTGTGAGGCAACTAAAAGATCTGGCTGTAAATTATTTTAATAACTCCGAAATTAAAGAAGAAGACTTAAATATATCGCGTATTCTGTAGGAAGCACTATTACAGGACAGGAAATATATAACCACTTCATATAAATTGATAAAAGAGAGAAAATACAATAAATACATTCTCTTATCGAATTACTGGAAGGAGAAATTAATATTAGTAGACAACAGTAAGATATTGGAGGCATTTAGTTTAACATTAAAGTCAGTATCCCTTCAAAAATTGGTATTTACCCAACTGATGATATTTAATAATGCCTACTATACTCGTCTTACTCTTCACAAATTTGATTCGAAGAATTCACCCAAATGCCCACAATCCTTGGATCAGACAGCGGACTTGTTACACATGTTCTGGAGTTGTAAATGCATTTATAAATTGTGGAATTCATTAAAACTGCAGCTACAAAAAATGGGCTATCAAAACTCAACACTCTCTTGGGAATTTATGATCCTTCATATTCCGCCGGAGAATTTAGATAAATCAAGTAGGATCGTAATTATGAATATTTGCTTATTGATGAAATTGTATATAGCCTCAAATTGGGTTAATCCGGCCCAGACATCGTGGGAAAATTTCAGATTGTTAGCAATAAGACATATTTTATAAATTGTTAATCAGTGACCACAAGAAAAGCATAAACAGTATAAAAATATGGGAGCAAATTTTTAACATTGTATTGGCCTAGAGGTTCCTATCCACTTTTTCTCAGGACATATAGTAATAATACAGAATCAATCTTAGATTAGGCATAGCTTGTAAGGATAATACAGATTGTTGGCTTTGGATTTTTGTTGTTTGTTTTTTTTTTTTTCTTGTTAGTGCTATATATACTGTTAATATATGTTGTAAACATACAATGTGGATGTAACCATTGGAAGCAATCATGTACATATTGTATATATTGTGTGGATTTGTAATATTGTTTTGAAAAATAATAAAATAAAAAAGGATTATTGAAAAAAAAAAAAAACTTTCTTCCCTTGACCTTATAATAAGCCCTCCATTGTCTCAAACATCACATCCACTCCCATTCACTTAGTGATTATTTCCCCATTAACTTCTCTATGCTATGCTCTATATCAAAGATTACTCCAAAACTAATATCCATTAAATCCAAATATGTGTAATATCTCCACTCTTTAAATGTATTCTATCTACCATTGACTGGATCACCATATTTAACACCTCAGACCCAAACAGGGATGCTAAGCTCTTCATCAATCAATTATTTTAAATTTGAGATTCTTGCTTCCCTGTATTCACATGACTATATAAAAATAATCCCAATCAGTGGCTAGCATCTGAATTTAAAGCTCTCCTAAAACTGAAGGATGAAACCTGGTATAAATGGAAAGCTGTCCCTTCATCAAACAACGTGGAAAACTTTATCAACTGGCACAATCTTGCTAAAAAAGCCATTAGATGCAACAAATGCCAGTCCATGGTTTTCCAACAGAATTCACTCAGATACAGCCTTAACAAAATCTGGATAGACTTTAATAACATCACAATCTGCAAGCATCCCAATTCATATCAGACTTCATCTACCTTACCCTCTGCAGAACAGTTCCCTAAACACTTCAGCAACTTCTCTAATCCTTCTTACATTCCCTTATACCATGCTTCCCAAGTTCCCTGCCTAGCAGAATACATTCCATTGTTTTGCTTTGAACACATCTCAACTAAAGATATTATACCACTGCTTAAGTGGTCCTCTAAGTGCTCACAAAATCCAGCCTTGGCTCATCTATCATTCCATTGTTAAACTACCTCAATATATATTCAACCTCTATTTAAAATCACTAATGTCATGTTGAGTATCTGGAAAACAACCACAGTGAAACATTTTCCTAAACAAAAAAATCTTTCACTCCCTTCCCACTGTCGGCCTATTTCTATCCACCCAACCCTATGCAAAATCTTAAAAAAAATTATCTTCAGGCATCTTACACACTACATCAACCAATACCATATACTGTCTCAGAAACAACATGGATTTTGAACTGGCCAAAGTACTTCCTTTGTCCTTTGGTCTCTGATATGATGACAATCTAATGAGTATGAACAAAATAATTCTGGAGTAATTTTATAGATCTTACCAGAACCGTTGCTCTAGTTGACCACTTCACCCCCATTATTCACCTTTCTGAACTAAAAAACATCTCTGACACCATACCCTGATTCAGCAACTATTTCACCAACTCCTTCTTCTAGGTCAACTACATCTCTTCGACCTCTTGCTTTACCCTATACTTAAAGAGGAGCCACAAGGGTCCGTTTTTGCATGCTCCTATTTTCAATTTACTTAAAGCCCCTGTGGACCTTCCACACTTCCCTCTCCTATTACACACAAAAGATATGGTACTTCACCACTTAGATCACAATCTTTCAACCCTACAACAGGATCTAAAGTTAGGTTTTCATTGTCTCATTCAATGGATTGAGAATAAAGATCTAATTCTAAATTCTCCAAAACTAAAAACCATGCTGTTCAGCACAAAAAAAAAAAAACACAGAAGAAACATAATCCAAGAATACAACTGTATATCTATAGAACAAGTTTCAGCTTTTAACTATCTTAGCTTAAAGCTAGGCCCGTCTCTCTCTCTCTCTCTCTCTCTCTCTCTCTCTCCCTTTACACTCACCTGGAGAACATCTGTAAAAATGAACTCCTTGCTGTTTTGGACATATAAACCCCCTTTCTTATTCCAACAGGTCAGTCATTGGAAGGAGTATTTTTCTCCCTCAACTGGAATATGGTCTCCTTCTCATGGCATCTACCGCCAGTCAATCAATCTCTAATCAAATATATCACTTCGACTCTTACTCCCCTAAAAATTAACATCACTGCATAACTTTAGAAAAAGTAAAATGACTTCCAGTTATCAGTACAAATACTCTGAGGCTCTCAGTTGTATAAACATCTACATGAACAGTCTCTTCCTTCTCCAGAAGCCAAATTTATACAAGTACCCTCATACATTCTCAGAAAGCATAGCCGCTCAGGCCCTCTTCTTTAAACATCACAATTCAGACTCCAAGTATTCAATCACTCCTTCTCTAGTGTTTGCCTTAACCTTTAGAAATCTCTCCCTCCAGATGTTAAAGACAAGTAATATTTTCCTAAATTTCACGCAATACTAAATTCTCATCTAAAAACCAAGCTAATTGCATTTGAAGTATTTTTGCCCATATAACCTACACTTCCCTACTATCCTGCATTTTTCACTTCTACTATGCATTTTATTTTCTTACTCATTTACTTATGCCTGCCACATTTGAGGTTCTTTCCATTATAAATCTTAAATGTTTGTCTAAGCATTGATGTAAGTACTGTAACTATCACTGATGCAACATTATGTCAATGTAAGAGTATTACGTGTTCATCTTTGTAACTCTTTGTACTTTCTCCATACAATCTACACTCCTCCAGATTTTATTATACCCTGATTCCACCCTCTTCTTTGAGATTGCATCTTTTTCCATAGGTCTTGTCTGTAATCTCTTGAAAAATGAAGCTGACCTCCAAAGCTAATGATAATCTTCTGTTGTAATATTTAAAACTGGATGCATACAGCTTAGTCCACCTGATATCTAATTTTATAAGCAGATTTATCCTAGATGCCTATCTATCAGAGACTTGGAAAGAATGCTAACTGCTCCCTTACACAAGGGAGATAAATTTACTGAATTTATTAACTGCAAGCCCCTTGCAATTTTCCCCTCCCAGCCAAGATATTAGAAAAATATGCACATTTATAGGTCACCAGCCATCTAAACATGCCCGGAATCTCTTATCTCCTACATACCCTAGATTCCATGCTAACCATAGCGGCTGTGGCTCTGCTGGCCTTTGCAGAAACTGTCCACCATATACTCAGGGATGGAAACATCAGTGCCATGCTATTTCTGAATTTCTCTAAATTATTTACAGTGTTACAGTATCACAATCTATGTGTGTTATCACAAGTTCAAAGCCTCAGCAGAGACTATCAAAGGGCTTGTATCCAGTGATACCAGGATCATATGCCATTATACCAGTCCAGTTACCTACCTGATGTCATAAGCAAAGCAAACCCACCTGTCATTCTGTTGCTCTTCCATTATCAGTCTCTCTAGAAATCACCCTGACTGTATCACCTTTCTAATCCCTTGAGTCTTTTTCTCTCTTTCCGTCACCACATACTACTGCTCCTCCAACTAACCCATATCCTTAATCCTGTCCTAACAATCTCCCCTCCTTACCCACCTCGTCTCCTTATCTATTTGCTATTATCTCAACCACTTTACCTTGAAAATATTTTCTCTTTTTTGTTTCATTATTTCTGCTTATAACCTTCCACCTCTAGTTTCTGTTCCTGCTCTCGGGACTTCTAACCTAATTTATGTTAATATACATAACGAACCTATCGTGCATTATCATTGCTGTCATTTCTCCAGCTGTTACATGCTAACATGCCCTTGACTTATGAACCAATAATATAACTTTTAAAGTATATCATCAATGTATTTACTATGTATTTCTCAATATTACATGCAAAGTAATATTTAACTTAAAAGGTTTTAACTTTTACTGTTGTTTGTTATAAAAATGTATTTTATGTGGAGGTTTTCTCCCCTACTCCTCTGCTGAAAATGGGACTTGTGCCCAGATGGACTTTCAAAGTAAACAAAAGACAATAAATAAATAAATAAAATGTGTTGGCATTCTAATAGCTGTTTGTAGAAGGTTCCATAACTGTATTGCTTTAACAAGAAAACTCTTCGCCATGTTGGTGTAATCTCAGAATATTCATAAGGCAGATGTTATTCCTAGTCCCAAGGTTGTGTAAAGTGAATGATATACCTACATGAGGTGCTATGATTTCATTAAGAAAATGTTTATACATCAAAAGCAGATCACATCTTAAAATGCAGTTTTAATTCCTTTAATCTGTTTTTATAACTAAGCACACTCATAACTTTAACATTTCCTTTGAGAGTCATTTGAATCATTTTCGTTTCTTTATCTGTAATTGATTATAGTTATATAATGTTCCACTGAGTTCTATCATAGGTCTTAGCATTGGTTTATACAGGGATAGCAGTGTTTCCTTCATTCTAGATGTACTTGTTCATAAGATATCTCTCATGATAGCACAGAATTTTCTAATACGACATACTTGTTTTAAATCTAACAAAAAAAAAACTATCAGCATTTACTCTTAGATCTTTGACATTATCTGCAACTTATGGCAACTTATTGCACATGGATTCCCATTATTATTTTTTCCAAAGTGCAAAACATTACACTTCTTGATGTTGCAAGAAACCTTAATATATCTCCCATTCTACAAGAGAATCTAAAACTTCTGCTCTGAGATATTTGTTACTGCATTTCCCATTTTGATGTAATCTGCAAACTTGCAAACCACAGTCCTTCTGTTCCATTAAGTGCTGACATAAATATATTAAAGTGGAAAAGCCTCAATACCAATCCTTGTGAAGCATCTCTGTTTAGAACTTTTAACTTTAGACATACCTCTGAACTCCTACGAATTATGCATAATGCTATTATTTGGCCCTACAATTTAGACTTGTTTCTCCTAGACTTACTATTTTTTTCAGAAAGTCGCACCCTTTTATGAATACATAGTTTATTATATAAATAAACAAAGCCCAAACAAGACTGCTTATTACTAGCTTTATAGGGTCTAGCATATGAAGTCCTTCTGTTGTGAAACATAAGAAAGTTCTCTGGTAACCCTTGGAAATGTTAGGAAGTGATAGAGCATGCCCCAAAACACTGAGACTAAATGGCTGAAAAAACAGATTTACATATAACAAGTCAGAAATTACAATTTCTTGGAAAATTCCCTTTTTTCTGAAGTATGAAGATCTTGTAGTTAGTATATGTTTAGGTTCATGGGGTGTGGGTGAAGGGGGGCTTGTCCCCCTGCAAAAAAAAGAAGTTTAAAGGCAAAGTGCAATGTTACAATGTTGGAGATTTGCTCTTCTCCTGAGTTATTAATTTTTTTTTTGTTTTTACCTCTCAACCTCTTACAACAAGACGTCTGGACAAAGCCATAAATAATGGGTGGACAAAGATCCAAAATAGGGAAACTTTATGTTCTTACAAGCTTAGAAGGTTGATATAATGACAGGTTTTGCATTAGAATGAATTTTCTGAAGGGTATGAAGTCTGAAACCCAAATGTATTTTATTGTTTTCTGACTTCAATCCTCAATTATTTGCCAATGATTTACCAGAAAACAGCAATTTTATGATAAACAAAACAAAAATGTGAGGCAAAAATCTGGACATTCTGTGAAAATCTGGACAGTTGTGAGGTATATAAATTTGGTCTGTTAGTACTCAACATTATGACTGCAGACATTTCAACAGGGAGCCAATTTCTCTTCATTATGACCCCCTGCTGTGATGTCTAAAAGTGTGTGATATGATTTTAATGTTCAGAGGCTAAGGCATGACTTCAGTCAGAGCATTAGTAATTCTGTATTGACATTTTCTGCTGTAAAGCCAGTTTTAAACCCAACATAAATGCATGCTGTTGTTCCATACTAGATAACTATTTTATTGTTAGGAAGTGAATCAAATGCCTTGGCAGGATCCAAATAAATCATATCATCTTATAAAGCAAGGTCCACTGCATCTACCAAAGTTTTATAAAATTGCACTAGGTGAGTCAGTCACGAATGCCCCACAGAGAAAGAATGTTAATTCAAATCTAGCCTTTGACTATAAAACTGGGGTATTTTGTCAAGAAGTGGTCTCTCTGTTATACTTGCTGGACTAACTGGTTTGTAGCTGTCAGCTGCCTTAGGAACTGGCAGCACAATTCTCTCCCTCAACATTTCTAAAGCACACTCTACCAAAAGATTGTGACAAAACAAATAAGTTAAATGTGGTACAAATTAATTGATTTTTAGAAAGTATCTATTAAGTCCATTAGGTCCTACTGCTGCATCAAAAATGCTTTCAGTTATTGTTGGACAACATTTAGCATTCCAATATAACTTAACATGGATGTCTAACGAATTCTCAATTTACTTCCCAAAGAATTCCACAGAATACGCCATCCATTGCTTCTTTTTTTATCTAAGATAGTGTCATTGTTTATTTCAGGTTATTTTTTCTGTGTTATCCTTTCCATAAGCTGTTATTTGTTCAAAATGCATTTTGATTTTGAGTTACGTGGCTGGCTAAAAATACATATTAATTGTCAGCAGTATTGTGCCTGTGTCACTCATCCTTTCTGCTGCACTGTTGAGTTAGTCTGCCTGGTCGAACCTTTCGATTCTATTGCTGTTCATTACTTCCTTCCTTCCTTAGTTTTCCATATCCAACGCTAAACTAAAATGATGCGAGTTGCAGTTCTGCATTCATTTTGTTCATGTTATAGGTAGAACAAACCAACAATGTGTAATTAATGGATGTTTTCATTACTCACATTTACCTTGAGTATTGCTAGCATGCCTTGTCAGGGTTCACCTCAAACTAAAACTTAGAGGGGCTGCCTCTCACACAGACCCTAAGTTCATCAGCTGATAGGTTTATACAAGGCTGTTGATCCAGTGGCCATTTGTAGCCTAGCCACATTAAATTTAACAAGACATAAGATTAATATCAGACCCCCAACAGAATGAATTACATTGGACCTAGTTATACATTCTCTTTCCATAAGGGCTTAAAAGGCCAGGCCAGATCCCCAACAAGATGAATTACTGTGGACTTAGTTACATGAGGGCTTGAGGGGGTCAGACCGGGGGTGTACTTACAATTGCTCATTGAAGTTATACAGAGTGCACTTAAAAAGGATCAGGAAACTACTGTGCTTTGCATCTGGGGGAGTCTATTCCATGGAGGTATTCTTTTTGATAAATAGCTATCACGCCATCATGTCCTATTTATTTTACAGTGGACATCCAGATCCCTTCAGCAGGTGTTTAGGATGTTACTAGTTTTGTGGATATGAGAAGGTTGCATAGGACTGGATATGTCAAGGCTCTATAGGCTAGGCAACGGTCCCATCTCAAAAGTCAATATGACATGAAAAAGAATAAGAGTGCTTTAAGGTAGTCAGGGCAGCTCAAGGTGGACATGCTCGTGATTGTCTTAGTAAAGAAACACTGTAGTCTGTCAAGCTGGGTCATGTGCTTAGATAAGTACTTATCAAAATGAGCATTAGTCTCTGGCCTGTTAAGGAAAGAGCAGAAGGGCAAGATGACTTCCTTGGATCAAGAAAATATAACTCTGGTGGTCAGTCTAGCTATATAAAAGGACTTTCTAACAAAAGTGGTAACATAGTGGTCAAAGGATAGTTCATTATCAATGAAAGTGCTCAAGTTTCTAATGACTGAGTTACGTTTTTGGTGGGGGGGGGGTGTCCCAGATGATAGGAGTACATGTGCCTGGGTTTTCCAATGTATATGATTCTTCATTTCTTGCCATTTAACTTTAGACTGTAGCCTAAGCACCACCTGTTAGTGTATGTTAGGCTCTCCTGCAGAATCTGACAGTCCATTGGTGTTTTTATGACAGCTCCCACTTCTGGGTCATCAGCAAACCTCATCAACCACAGACCCTTGGTGTCAGCTTTGATGTCAGAAAAGTAGATACCAAAGGAGAAGAAGATGAAGAGTGGTCCTAGATTCCTGGGGTACGCAGCTGTAAGTACTCCTTTGGTTGTGAGTGCTCCTCTAGCAGTAATACACTGGGTTTTGTAAGTCAGCCAATTTGATATCTAAAAGGTAAGAAATCTCTTCACTGAGAAACAAAGAACACTCAGTTTATTGATATAAATGACTTTTGTCTATAGCCGGTTAGTTGCTGGTTGCCAGCATGTCATTTCCCTATAGGTAGAAGCACTGACATCATAAATGAACATACACAGAGATATATAGGGAGAGACCTTACATGTCCTTAGTGCAGAACAATCAGTTTACTTAAAACTAATTACATTCCTTCAACATTATCTGCTGATAATTTTGATATTCTCCAGCACTCCATCACTGATGAACTTACTCAAGGAAAAGAAAAGTAATTCTGCTAGCTGACTTTAATCTTAATTGGTTAAGCTGTGAGAAAACTGTTCTGCATGGAATTATTGCTATGTGCAATCTAGCTCAAGTCATTAATGAGCCAGCTCAACCAAATACCATCTGCAGTAACCAGTCACGGTTTGATGCAATCATTACTAAGAACTCATGTAAATGCATTAGTGCAACAACTCATCAAACTCCATTATTGATTATTACTTTATCCACATTATTATCCTGTAACAGACATAAAGCCAATTCTAAATATGTCCATAGAAAATCCAGTCTTTCATAGGATCATAGGAGGCTAATAGGCTATTAGCCCTAAGGTCTCTACAAGCCTAGCCATGTTATACCCTTGTTCCCTTAAGGACCAAGATATATAGTATATGTTTGCGCACGAGTCTAAGATTAGCACCACCGGCTGCCCCTGTCTAAGAGGGACATAGGAGAAACCCTAGTGTAAATTTATGGTTTCCCACCCAATTGTCCACATTGCGCTTAAAAAGGTTCATTGAGGAGCTCTGTTTTACATGAATTGGGAGTTTGTTCCAGAGGAGTGGCAAACTCTGGGAGACATATCTGTCTCTCCAGCATGTCCTGCTAATATCACAGGTTAGGTTAAGATCTCTTGAGTGAGTGAATCTTGTCCCATTGGATTAGAAATCTTGCCCCATTGGATTTGCAAATATGCAGCAGCTTCATCAAGGCACAGACTGAGACTGTTGTGTAGGCCAGGCACAAATCACTTCTAAGCAGTCTATATGATACTGAGTAAAGTGATAGGGCCTTCAGTCTGTCTGTGTAGGTCATGTGTTGTAGACCCTGAATTTTCTTGGCAAGAAACCTCTGAGGTCTCTCCCGATGCTGCAGATGTCTGTTGAGGTACATACAGAAGGGAACATTTTACTCTACTGCTGGTCTGATGAGAGCCAAGTACAGGGGAGTTATAACCTCCTTAGCTTTGGATGCTATACCCTTACTTATGAGCTGTGCAATGTAGAAGGTCTTCCTTACTACTGTGAACATCCAGTGATCAAAATTAAGGCTGCTCTCAACGTGTGTACCTAAATCTCTCACCACTGGGATTGAAATTAGGGGGTGTTATTAATGTTGTAATTAGCAGGGGTTTCTCCTTTGCCAAAGGGGATGATAATGCATTTTTTGCGTTTATTTTAAGTCTGTGGCTTGGACACCAATTATTTGTCTGTGTAAGCCCATTTTGTAGTATGTTGACATCTTTGCGGGATTCGATGATTGCACGCAGTTTGCAGTCATCAGCAAACTTGGTAAGCCATAGGCCTCATATTTTTGCCTGGACTTCTAAAAAGGTCTGAAACAGGAGGGGACCTAGCACAGATCCCTGTGGAACACCACTGGTAACAGGCCTGCTAGAAGAGTTGTCATCCCCAATTTTGACTGTATGTGTTCTGTTTGTGAGCCATTTAGCAACCCATCTAGTGACATAAGGGTTAATCTCTTGCTGGGTGACTTTCAAAATGACGCCTGAGTGAGGAATTGTGTCAAAGGCCTTGGCTAGGTTGAGATAGGCAGTGTGAACTGTTTTGCCTTCATCCAGAGCCTTGGCGATATTCTCAAAGAAGTCCACCAGGTTTAGCAGGCAAGATCTGTCCTTAACAAAGCCAAATTGGGTTGGGTCAAGAGTTTGAAGGTCATCTATATCCTTGTTAATAAGGTCCATGATAATTCTCCCAATGGCTTTGCAGATAAGGCTGGTTAGGCTTATAGGTCTATAGTTCCTGGGGTTAGTTGAGGGACCCCCTTTGTGCCAGGGGATTATGGTTGCTGTTTTCCACTCAGCTGGGACAAAGCCAGTGCTTAGACTGAGATTGAAGAGCATGCTCAGTGTTTCCACTAACTCCTGTTTTAGACCATTTAATAAGCAGCCTGGGGTGTTGTCTGATCCCATACAGGTTGTGTGTTTGGCCTTGGAGACTATGGCTACGACCTGCTCTCTGGAGATACTAGGCAGAGGACTGGTGACAGGTATGTTATGGGATATGACTGATGAGGACAGGGGGGTGAAGTTTTCACCAAACCTGTCTGCTATCAGGTTGGCAATGTCCTCACGTTCAGTATAAGTGTTACTGTCCACAGCTAGTCCTGCACAAAGCTAGGCCTTCCCTTTAAGAAATCAGATATAGCTAAAGAATGTTTTGTGATTTTCCTTAGCTAGGGATGCTACTTTAGTTTTGTGATTAGTTTTGGAGGACTTTACAAAAGGTCTAATCTGCTTGCTTATGCTTTAAAAGGAGTTCTTACTTTGCTGGGACCATTCCCTCTTGTTTTTTTTTGACAGTTTATTTCTCTTATTGTATAACCTATTTATGTTGGATGTCCACCAGGTTGGCTTATTTTTTCATGAGGATCTTGATTTGATTTGTTCTGGTAAGGCTGCATCTATACCTTTATACAGGTGTGTTTATACAGGACATTGGTGTACACCTCAGTATAGGAAGGAATCATTGCTGTCAGTCTTGGCGGGGGATCTGAAATTATTGATGCCATCCCTCAGTAGGCTATAGTTTGCTTTGGAGAAAGTTTTAACCTTTTTGCTCCTCAGGGTGGGTCAGGTATGATCATTACTTCGAACGAGACTGAATTATGATCTGACTTTACCAGGGAGGGCCCCACTCATGGAGTGGTGCAGCAATCCTTCATGTTGCTGAGCACTATGTTGAGGATGTTAAAGCCTCTTGTGGGGGTGCTGAGTATCTGCTCCAGAGCATCAGAGCATATGTGCTAACAAAGTCCAGGAACCTTTGGGCGAGTGTGTTTGTGCTCATATATGTTAGCCAATCGATGGAAAGATAGTTAAAGTCACCCATGTCCAGGGTATTTGGCTGTACTGAGAGTGACTCAAGTAGGTCCAGATAGGGTGTTTGGTTTTCGTGGTTCATGGTGGGGGACCTATAACTAACAGTGACGTGGAGTGGGATCTTTCCCTGCAGTTAGTTGGACTTGGAGTAATCTAGGGAGCTGTACTGTTTAACCAATCTAGAAGTGTATTTGTCTTTAATTACTCCTACTCCCTTATTTTTTCAAGTTCATTGTGTGGTCTGAATATGTGGAAGGCATTAAAGCCCTGCATGGCTGGAGTACTCTCTGAGGCCTTGAACCATGTCTCGGTGACTGTACAGACATCAGTATCTTCCAGGGTGAGAATGCTTCAAGTGAATGCAGTTTCTGATTTAAACTCCTAGCATTAAGCAGCATAACCCTGAGTTATTTTCTGGAGGATATTTTTATGTTGTGAATTTTGTTCTTATGACATTACCTAAAAAAAGTCACTATGGGGTAGGCAAGTACCTTTGCCAGCAACCTAAAGCCAAGAGGTGACAGCTGAAGACCATCTCTGACAAAGCAGCGTATTCTGTCAACCATATCATCTCAGGCTATCAAGTACTGGATTGGGATCCCCCTGGACTCATACCAGAAGCTAAGCCAATTATTGAAGTCAATCTTTTTTTTTTTTGTATTGTGGCATCATCCTGGGTGAGGGAAGAAAGCTGCTTAGGGCTAGGGACATACTGCCGTGGACACATAATCTGAAAGCTCCATCATGTCTCTCTTCATATAGTCCAGTAAGGTATGTCTCAAGTCATTCACTCCAACAGGGACTATGACAGAGTCATAACAGTACTTGTTGTCAACAAAAGAACATATTTTCCTAGCAATCTCTGACTGCAGCCTCATCTTTTCTTAGCAAGACATCAATATTACACTGGACCTCTTTATTAAAATACCATCCGAAATTCAAAATAAACTATTTTCACTAAACGTACGGCATCTTAGGGACAACAGTTGTCTTTGGGTTTCTTTGATACCTTCAGCTCAGCTTAGAAAAAGTTATAAACCATAGCAAGACCAAAACCTATCAATTGTTCACTCCTTAGTGAATTTTGACACCATAAACATGTTAAATCTAGCTAGCTCTGTTCACAATATATTATTCTAGTGGGTCTTTCAAAGAGATATTGGAAAACAGCCAAATAATTAGCAGCCCCATATTACTCAGAGGAATCCTAGAAGAAAGTTCCTTATCTAACCTGGCTTCTAAAGACCTGTTTTCTTACAAATCAATTAAAACACCATATTGATTCAATAAGTAACCCTTCCATTAATTAAATTACTTACTTAAGTCACATTAAAAATATTAAAGCATTCAGTTAGTACAGTACTGCCTTTTTATTTCTGAGCCACCTCTATTAAAACAATTAGGAAAGTAGTTAGTCAGCTGCTTAAAACAAAAAGCTCTGGTCACCAGAATTTATTTTTCTCCTTCTTAAAAATGGCAACACCAGTGATACCCAGCCCCTAATACACATCACCAGTCCTTCCCTTACCATCCAGACTGTCCTAGCAATTCCCAAACATGTTTGCACTTCATCCGAAAGTTTCCCAAGCAAAGGCAGTTACTGATTACAGACCTATTTCAACTGTGTTCCTCATTACTAAAATTATGGAGGAGCTGGCAGAACATTGTATTGGGATTGGCCAGCTGTCATGCATATGACATGGCTTCCTTGTAAGTTATAGTATGTAGACTGCCATCTTCTGATTTATTAACAGATTTTTAAGCAATACTGAAAAGGCTATACTTCTGACTGCTACTTTCATTGATTTGTTGAGCCTCTAACACAGGTACTCACTGTTACTGCCAAGACTACAAAACCTGGAATGCGTTTAACACTTCAGTCCATGATTTAACAGTTAGTTAAAGAACCATAATTTCCACGTAAGAACTGGTAAATCCTGCTTAATTTCTAGTACTTTTCATAAAATATATATATATATATATATATATATATATATATATATATATATGGGTCCCCTTTAGATGGTCGAACTTTTAAAAGCTTGACTTTCATATGGCCGAGAACATATGAACAAATTTTTAAAAGTTTGAATGGGGATCTCCATAGAGCGTGGAACAGGAAGATTTCCCTTTACTGCAATGTAGTCCGATCTCGGAGTTGGTATATTTAAATAGCAGGGGGGTGCAAGGGGGTTTGGCCCGCTGCTAGCACTGTTTTTTTTTTGTTTGTTTTGTTTATTTTTTTTTTTTCACATTGTCGAACATTCAAATGTTCAAGCATATGGTCTTGGCCATATGAAAGTCAAACATTCGGATGTTCAATTATGTGAAGTAGACCCATATACATATATATATATATTAACAATTTGTTACTTTCTCTGTATGATGATGACAACCTTCTTCTTTCAGCTTTTCCCAGTTAAAACCCATGCGACCACAGGGAGGACATGCAGACTCCACACAGAAGGCACCCCAGCCAAGGATCAAACCGGAGAACCTCTTACTGTGAGGTGGCAATGCTAACAGCTGCACCACCACAGCCACCCTACATGATGATGACCTAATAATTTTAAATGAAGCTAAAAACTCCAAAGTGGCTCTAAAGTTGCTTCAAACTGCAACTGATAAGGTCTGCACATGGCTTTGTGCAAACAAATCAATGCATAGTTCAAAAAATCAGTCATATGTTACTAGGCATAAAGCAAAAATTAAGGCAAGCCACTCTATTCCTTATTAAAGACTCAATCAAATCATGTAACATAGGATCAAAACTTCAGATATTTATCTGTAAAGATGAAGGCCTTTCATTTCAACCTCAAACACCAGTAAATAACATACTCAAACAACTAAAACTGTTATACTTTATCTTATAACAAATGCAAGAAAAATTATAGTCATTGAAGTACTATTACCAGTCTTACTTTTAATAATTAATCGAATAAAAAAAAACTATTCATACCAGCTTGAATAAAATATGCATTTTCATCAATTCTTCATAGCAAAATGAGCATCAATGTATCACACTGTACTACATCAACTGACTACTCAACCCTGTCAGGGTCTCTTTATTACTAAATATGCTCACATTTTAAACTATTACATTTAATCATTTCCTCCAGTTAATCAAATTCTTTCACTAGTATCTTTACACTATCCAGTATACTCTACTGGTCAGAGAGTCCTTATTTTGTCATGTCCCTATCCTCAAAACAACAACAACAATAAAAAAATATTGCTGACAGGTCCTTCTTGAAAATTTCTCCAGTCTGATAGAATCCTCTACCCTCTCAGAAATGAAGAAAAACTCCACAGTTTCAAGAGAAAAAAAATGAGGGAACACTTCACAGAAAAGTACAACAGAAAATACTTCAGATGCTCTTGTTATTATGTTCTGCATGTATGTATTAACGACTCTGGAATATTGAAAGTGAATATAATTTATATTGGCATTGTGTTCAGCAGATGGTTTGGATTGGTACTTAGATATATTTATGCTTCATGTATATTCAGTTGTATGGTTAGAATTGCATTGTACAAACCGAAACTTTCTATTTATTATTTGTACCTGTTTTATGGTCTATGGACCCAGGTCATGGCCAAAAAGGGTCTTCAGATCAGTTCTCTAACCTGGTTAACAAATACATACAATTTTAGAAAAAACTGTTTGTAAAGAACATGCACTACAAATGCATATTTCAGATATTAACAACAGCATGTGGTGTTCTTCCTGCAAATATACAGGCAAACATGTAGCATAAAAGGGTGCGCCTTACTTAAACATCCAGAGTGAAGCCCAGTCTGACATATGTATTTACAATACTAATAATACTAGTACCTCTTACACTCCACATCTTTATATTTATAGCACATTCCAATGCTGAACTTTTCACCACACCACAGTTGCATGGTTAGTTCATCTATGTACATTTATACATAAGTTCCAAGCTAGGTAACAGCTGCTATCACACAGTACTACATGGTATGATGACTACATGCAGTGTCAAATGTATAGAAAAGTACCTTTAACTGCAACAGTTTTATCTCCTGAGAAATGCTGTGCAGCACGCTACAATCATATCAGTAGTCTTGGGTGTTTCGGTAAAATCCAACATGTTTCATTGCAAGACTGCACAACCTAGTGTTACCTTAAATTAATCTTTGTATAGCAAAGATGTGTTTACATTCAGCTCAGTCATACCTAAACTGTTCTCAACACTGGCTCAGAGCTTGGCAATACTCAGATGAACCTATACAACTAACATTTTTCCTTTTATGCATGTTTGACCATTTAGAGTAAACTGCACTTATGTATTACATAACAAATATTTTATCTTCTATACATAGTTTACTGACTGTACCTTTACTATAAACTGAGCATGATATGAATGTACAAATCATAGCAATTGTGGTGAACTGCACCTGATATGCAAATTGGTATAATATTCCTAAAGCAGAACTTTCATGCCTCTTATTATGGAAACATTTTACCATGAATTCATGTTCTGCATTCATGCTGAATTAAAACAGTGTAGGATAATTGAACTATTGCTCATGACTGTGTTACATCTAGTCTACATATATTTAATATTATTGCAGCAAAACAATTCCTATACTGATGTTCTATCAATACTACTTATCCAAAGCTTCCAACTAAACACTGATATACAAGTCCCTCACAATGTATCAGACTTACTTTGATTTTGCTCACCAAAAAATGCACACTGAAACCTTCCTAACCTAAATACAAACACCAATCAATCCTTCACCTCCTTCTTATGTTTGCACATGAGGTCAAGGCGTCATATCAACAGTGACCATCGACTAGAGCTGATGCTCACAGTACAAGGTGGTTAACTCTGATGTGGTTGTTCTTCCATGGAATAATGTTAAGGTTAGGGACAATGGGACAATGGTAGGGATGGGGTGTGTGCTTGTGTGTGTGTGTGTGTGTGTGTGTGTGTGTGTGTGTGTGTGTGTGTGTGTGTGTGTGTGTGTGTGTGTGTGTGTATGTCTTGTTCAGTGTTAGGGTTAAGGATAGGATTAGGATTAGTGATTGGGTTTGAGTTGGAGTTGGGTGAGGTTTAGAGTTATGAGTACTCATGTACTTACCCAACCACTATCCCTAACCCTAACTCCAGGACTAAACAAATGCCTGACCCTAACACTAAATAAGACCCAAACACCTTACACAATACCCTATCCCTAACCCTAAAACTAAGCAAAACATACACAGGTTACACTAGCCCTACTGCAAAGCCTAACTGTATAGCATATGCACACACCCATACACACACACACACACACACACACACACACACACACACACACACACACACACACACACACACCTTACACTAGCTCTGTCCCTAACCCTAATGCTGATACTACCATACACATCCACACATATATACAAATACACACACACACACACACACACACACACACACACACACACACACATGCATGCACAAATTCACACACACACAGACATATACACATTAATGTTCAGAATACCTAAACATTTATTTCCATGCATTTCAACACACTCACAATTCTTATTCCTGAGAATCTGATTCTGTCTTTCAGTAGACTGAATGTCAGTTTTCAATCTACTGATAAGGACCCCTAGTATATAATTTGATATATCTGTGCCACCTAAACTAATTTAACCCTGTATTTCTATTGTGTATATCCAAGTACAAAAGAAATATGTTGTGTAGAGTCAAGACCCATGGTCAAAAAGAGCAACATTGTGAGCAGATTGCTTTGTTATTTAGTTTTTATTTTTTTCTACATACTGACAACATATATCTTTAACATAATATGACTCTGAACTGATGGGGGCTGTTTATTCTGACTCATTCGCTTTAGTAAAATATATTGTTTTTTCTGAAAAATGTATTGAAGTCTTTTCAAGTTGCATACTTCACCTGTTAACTGTTTTGGTCAGTGCTGCCTTTTTTTTTTTTTTTTTTATATATACAATATTTTTTTTGTAGCAGAAGGGATGAAGCCCTGACTGTGACCCAGCTGACCCAGAACTGACTATTGGAGTAGCCCAAGAAAAAGGATTGCAGTGATCGATCAGTGTTAGCTTGCTTCTTTTAGGGAGAGAAGAAAGGTGGCTTAGTACCTGCAATGCTGCCATCTACTGGACATTGAGGTGCATGGTATGCAATCTATAGGCTGGGAATATGGTTAAGTCTGCCAAGCTATGTCTTTGTAGAAGCCTTTGTGAGGTGTGTGTGTGTGTGTGTGTGTGTGTGTGTGTGTGTGTGTGTGTGTGTGTGTGTGTGTGTGTGTGAGAAAGTGCGCACTCAAAAAGGAAGACAGAGCAGGTCCTCGTCTATGAATGTGCATGTAAGCTGGGATGGGAAGGTTTAGGACATCTGCTTTTTACAAGGCACAGTAAAAGGGAGTTTATTTCTGAATTTATATTTAAACTTCAGGCTAACTGGTATTGCTTCTGCTGTGGCTGTATAGAATTTGCTGTATCCTTTCAGTTTAATGAATATGTGCTGTTTCAGTTCCTCTGTTTCAATGCTGACAATTCTTACAGGTTTTTTTTTCTGCTTACTATAAACTTTTCCACTACATCATTTTCACTGAAGCCATAATGGAGTTACTTTTATGTGATACACTCCTTGGATGTCACAAAAATGTCTACATTGAAAATACGTCTGGAAGAGGGACCGGTATCAAATTTAAAGGCATTTGGTATGCCCAACAGCAAGAAAGCCTTGTGTAAAACTGGAATTTTATCATTGGATTATGGATGTTATAGGCTTATTGGTATATGGATAAAGTATTGCTTTGTGTAAGCTCAGCTTCTCACTTTGTCTTAATTGTACATAGCTCTTTCACTTTCTAACCAGATTTGACCTGCTGTTACCTGATTTAACCTTCCACCAGTCCAAATGTCTCTGGGGAGCAATTCTTAGAAGATCTATTGCCATCTATGTGCTATTTAAGTAAAAATATTGCCAATGTGTTACTTATTTGTCTCAGTTTTATTCATTTAGAATACTTTGCTGCTTTGATTGTGAAAAAAAGGAAACCTGCTAGTGTTCTGAATGTCTGCTTGCTACAGGCCTCATACAGTTTTTAAGATAAATTGCCATATGTGTGCTATTTGAGTGCCAATACTCCTATGTGACTACTGCTCCTTGGTGCTAGAGGTTTATTAGTTTAGGACACTTTCTGCTATTTGTGGCAAGAGAAGAAAAGTTACTGTAGTGTTTGGAGTGTCTGCCCAGAAGATGTTCTGATATACTGTTGCCTTTAAGCTTATACTCTTACATTGCACTGTATACCATGGCCTAGTACTCTATATGGTATTGCTTCTCTATGCTGCACATAAATGCTACAGTTGCTAACAAAATTAAACTTGCTTTTACCTGATTTGACTTTTTACCAGTCCCAGGAAGCTATATTACACACAGCAGTGGACCAGCATGCACTCCACAGTCACAAGCAGTTACTTTTAAATTGATGTACTCCCTCCTTGGTCTCTTACTTCCCATTCTCTAGAGTTACTTTGTTCCCCATCTAGTGTTTTGTGCCATTGTAACAGGTTACTGCAGGTGGTACTACTGGGCTTGATGCTGCACAGGGTTGTGCAATGCTGCTGCTGTTGTTGGTCATAATAGTCTGCTGGCTTCTCTTGGTTTCATCTTCTGTTGCACCACACAGGCACACCATACAGTGCTATCCCCATAAGCATGCTAACATATGCTACATAGTAACTAGTGACCACCTATTATTCTCCATCTAACTCTGGTTCTCTAAATTCTAACCTTCAATTACCAGTCTGCAATTCTGCACAAACAAGTGTGGTTCACATGGCAGTAGCCACGTCTCAAATATCCACATTTTCACAGAACATCCAGATTTTTGTCTTATATTCTTGGTCTGTTTACCACAGAATTTGTGTTTTTCTGGCAAATCAGTGAGGACTGAAATCACAAAATAATGACATACAGTTGAGTCTCATTCTTCATAACCTTAAGAAAATTCATGTTAATACAAATCCTGTTATTCTAGTAACTTTCTAAGTTTTCAGGTTTATATTTAATATCTGTCCCTATTTTTGGGCCTTTGTCCCTCCATTATTTTAGGTTTTGTCCAAATTTCATGTAGCAGGAGATTGAGAGGTGTGCTTGAGTACCTCTGTGTCACTGAGATGCTACTTTTAATGGCACCTACACCTGTAACCTGAGTCATGACATCCATACAATACTCGTTACATTTTTTGTCACCTGAGCCTATAACTTGTATTATTTCTTGTCATTTAGCACTGATAACCACTGTGTTTTTCTTCCATATAACACCAAACTATCTGTATTCTGTCTTGTAATTGTCAGCGAAGCCTCTGGGCTACTACTGCTGTATCATACCTAGCATACACCTTGTTGTACCTATCACCTCCGGCTAGAATACTACACAGAACTTATCTCCTCCTCTGAATTCCAGACACCAAGGGTCCACAGTCTGATTGTACATCTTCTGTTGCCAGACTACATACATTGGCCACTCAGAGGCGGTCCAGCAATGGCCTCATCCTCACATTCAACCCTTTTATAGTTCCAGACACAAAATCCACTTCTGACAGGTGTAGATGCATATTCGAGCTGGAGGCAAACCTCTTAAATATCTCAAGTAACCAGCTCACTACATATTTACACCCCCACATTATATCTGAATGAAGAGATGAAATGGGGTCCTAATGGAGAGATGAAATCAGCAAGAAAAAGAGAGTACATTTGCTGGAAGTGAATTCATCTTCAAGTCTTGGAGAATGCTTTCAAGTGGTAGACCCTGTTTTTACAAAATCTGAACAAGATGGCATTGATATACCAGATGTATTTTATATATCATGGAGAAAGGAAGGCCAAAGAATGAAAAAGAAGACTGGGTGCAAAGCGTCCTGGGTAAAAAATGGTATACACACTGGTACCAGAACTGAAATACAAGTCAGTGTGGAAAAGGACATGGAAACAATCTTACCACAGGCTCAGGGAGAGGGTGGCCCCTGTAGTAGAAGGAAGTAGTCCACAAAATCTACAAAAACTAACAGGCCAAGAAAGAGGCATAGTCGACTGTTGAGGATAAGGAAGAAATTGTGTATTGTTATTATAACTCAAGAAGCCAAGAATTTCCAAACAATTTGTATGTAGCCAGAGTAAGAAAGAAATTAAAAGAAATAAAATGCTTGCACAAGAAATACTGTCAAAAGCTACAGATAAAAATTTGAATTCCTTAATGCAATAAATCAAGGAAAAACATAATGTATATGAAGAAACACTGTACTGCCTAGAAAAGAAGAAACAGAGGAAGAGAGAGAGAGAAAATAAAATAACAAATTATAGAGATTTTTGAAAGGTATTAAAATATACATGGGAATGAAAAAGAGATCTGATATGGTCTGATATTAATGCAAAGAAGAAACCCAAATTAATCAATGAAAAAGAGCATCTCCAAATATATTTGAAGAGAAACACAGCGATACCCGTATATGGCAAATTTCATAATACAAAAAATAAGATCACAAAAGAGAAATGTAAAAAAAAAGGGGTGAGGAGGATTAGTGAGGTAGAAATTAAAGAAACAGAAATTAGAGTGGTAGACCATCTGAGAAGTGAAGGCTTTTTAGTGTAGAAATTCCAATGCAGGCGGTATCAGAATATGACGGACAAGTGGGCTCTCAGACCGCAGAGGAGTAGGTGAATAAGGATTCATTTGAAAGCAGTATGCTGTAGGGTGATGGTCTGGAGCCTTCCAGAAGTGACTTACATGAAAATCTAATTGAAGATTTAATGCAGATGAAGGAAGAGGAAAAAGGGCAACTCTGACATGGGTAATATTGCAGCATGAAGGGCCAATGGCTTTCCATATGGAGGAGCAACAGATGAAGCAGGATGTATGTGAAGAGGATATGTCACAGAGCAATGGCCTGGGACCTTCTGTAGAAGACTCACAGGAAAGAGTAAAAAGAAAATGCTCAGTCCAGAAGAAAATGATCTAATGGAAGAGCTGTTTGATTTAGTAGAGATGGATAGTCATGTTAAGGTAGATGAAAGAAATTACAGAAAGTAAACAGGAACACAAAAAGTCAAAAGACTGGTAAAACAGATGAAAATGGTAATCAGGGCTACAAAGAGAAATTCATGTGATATAACAGAAATAAATAGGATATATTGTTATGCAGCCAAACTAATAATGGATAAAGTGTCATCACAAAAATGTAGAGAAACAAAATAAAGAAGGAAAAAAGCAGAATGCCACCCTTTGAAGCATTGAATAGAGAAAACTATACAGTAAGTAAGACAAGAAGTACCACTGTTAGGAGAATACAGAAAATGGAACAGATTACCAAGACTCCTTAGAAAGATAGATGCAGTAGAGCAACAGACTGTATCAAACAGACCAGGATGTATCATATACTGTTTCCAATAATTAACTAAAAATGTCAACACAAGCAGAAAAACTTAGAATGTATGCAGATAAACATAACGGAAAAGTACAAAATAAACAATTCCTTGATGACTCAAACAGCTATTATAGAATATTACATTTGTTGTGCTTCTACATTAAGAAATTCTAGGATCAGACACCTTGTGGCAGAAGGTGTTTACCAGGTCTCTCTGAGTTGGGGTGCATTGCAGGAAGTGGTTATTTATTGGTTAAGGGACATAGGAGTCAGTTTTCAAGCTTTTTATCTCTGCACACAGTTGTCCACCAGGCAGTGGCAGTTAGCAGTGTCCTGTATAGCAGCAAACACCTAGAAAGTAAAATTTACATATAAAGTTAGAATTAGATCTGAAACATGTTAAACAGTGTGAGATTGTGTGAAAAGAACCTTACAGCAGCTAACTTGTACCATATCCTAGCATTATATAACATCTTACCCTCAATCTCAGAAACTCCCATAGGACACCCATGTTAAAACTCAGTCCTTAATCCTTAACAGCCAACCTTATTACAGGAACAGGCAACATGGATATGCAATTTTCAAATGTCTCTGTGGCCAGCTTGCTACATGTTGGCATCCTAAGGCAATGTATCAATTATCTCATGTTCTCTGACAACCAGTTAATCATTAAAGAAAATAACATGGCATATGAGAGGTATAAATACACAATTTCCTTGGAAGCAAAAATCTCATGTACAAAAAAGGTTGTCAAGAATACCCACTCTACATCCCTCACACAAACTATTCACCACACCCACAGATTGTCTTACCCTGAAGTGCTTAAAAGAAACCTTCCCAAATCTCAAAGACCTCTAAAGGCAGCTAATAGCAGCAATGGTCCTCAGAAATCACTAAATCACACACCAAATGCAACACCAAACATCTCACATACGTCTACACCTAATGGTCCCCCAAGTACAAAGCCCATAAGGCAAGCATACACTTTGCCTAATACTCTTGTCATTGAGGACACCATTGTATGACACAAAGATGCCCCACTCACCAGGTTAGACAAGGGGAAGATAATGATTAATTAACTATCTGGAACCAGGATCCAAAATATAGGTTCATAGGTTCATAGAAGGTTACTAGCCTAATGGCCCTAGAGCCCTTACACTCCTAGCCATATTTATCCAGAGTTGCCCCAATTGTTAGTGGTTAGGTGAGTGAAGTTTGCAGAGGTAAGGGTCTATGGTAGCTAATACTGACTTCCTGTGTTCAGTGGGGACATGGGTGCCACCTCAGGAGTGAATTTGCAGTCACCCATCCATTGATCTAGGTTGTGTTTGAAGAGGGTCAGGGAGGTGCTCTGTTTCACATGAATTGGTAGCTTGTTCCAGAGAAGTGGCAGCCTCTGGGAGATGTACTGTCTCTCCAGCATGACCTGTTCATGTGACAGGCTAGGTTAATATCCCTGGAGCGAGTGACCCTTGTGCAGTTTGATTTTCGAATGTGTAGCATGTCCATCAGGGCCGGGTCAGAGACTTCCCTGTAAGCCATGCACAGGTCACCCTTTAGCAACCTGTAGGAGACAGAATACAGTGACAGCACTTCCAGTCTTTCCATGCAAGACTTGTTTTGTGTATCATGTAATTTCATTGTGATAAACCACTGTGGTCTCCACAATTGTTGCAGATGTCTGGTGAGGTACATGCAAAAGGGGGGCATTGTACTCAATAATGGTCTGATGAGGGCCGAGTATAATGAAATTATAAACTCCTTAGATCTAGATGTGATGCCTTTACTTATAAGATGTGCCACACAAAAGGATTTCCTTACTACTGTGGATAAGTGGTGGTCAAAAGTTCTGAGTACCCAGATCACATACCATTGGATCTACACTTGGGGGGGGGGGGTTGCAATCTACAATGTAATTAGCAGGGAAGCAAGCTTTCCCAAAGGGCATAATAATGCATTTTTTTTACATTAAGCTTTGATCTGTGGCTTTGGCACCAGTCATTTGCCTTCATTTACCCTATCTGCAGTTTATTAACATTGTTGGAGGACTTGGTGATTGTTCCCAGTTTGCAATTGTCATAAAACTTGGTCAGCCACAGGTTGTCCAAGTTTACTTAGACTTCTGAGAAATAAATTCCAAACACTAAGGGGCCCAGCACAGAATTCTGTGGTATGCCACTGGTGACTGGTCTTTTGCTAGAAATGAAGTCACCCATTTTGATAGCATGTGTCCTGTCAGTGAGCCAGTTGGCTACCCATCTGGTAATGTAGGGATTAATTTCCAATTGCAAAACTTTTTCTATAATACCTGAGTGGGGGATTGTATCAAATGCCTTGGTTAGGTCAAGATAGGCATTATGCAATGTCTTTCCCTCATCCAAGGCCTTGGTGACTTTCTCGAAGATGTCAACCATGTTTAACAGACTTGATCTTCCTTTAACGTATCTTAACTGGGTTGGGGCCAGATTTTGGCAATTACCTATGTCCTTGTTAATAAAATCCATAATGATTCTTTCCATGGCCTTGCAGATGAGGCTAGTCAAGGTTATGGGCCTATAATTCCCAGGGTCAGTTGATGGTCCCCCTTTGTGCAGAGGGATTAGTGTTGCTGTCCTACATTCTATCACAACATAGCCAGTTTGCAGGCTGTGTTTAAACTGGGTGTGATGCCCCTGCACTGGCCCAGTAATCAAGGGAGCCTCAATCCTCACCACTAGCACCAGTGAGGGAAGTGCACATTGGAAGGATGACAGGTACACACATAGTAAAGTACAATTTCCCTTAAGAGCACACAGAGATCACAGTCGGTTTAGGACTGGTTTCTCCCTCTTAATCCAGAGCCACAATAAGACTCCCCACTGGCATAGCTATAGGGTTAAGATCTCAGCCGAGTGGTCAAGCCAAAATCTCCAGCACCCTCTCTGTCCAACTAGTGCTTCATGTCCTTGCCCAAGTATCTGACACACACACTGAAATTTGATTTATATACAAACACAAAGACACTCATGGGGAAGGCTGGCACAGATTCACTAGCTATGCCCCCTTCTGCCCAGACTATAAGGTAGTAATCACTGCCACCAACCACCCTTACTTATCAGCTACTATAAGGCCCTTACCAAAGGGTGACCAATCCTACTGTGTGATGTTACTATTATTCAAATGTTAAGTGTGACCAACAGCAAGGCTATTGCAGTGGCCTATACAGTGTCACCAAATACATATGCAAGTACTTTAAGAGCTTAAATATCTCTAAATATCTCTAAACAAAGCAGCCACAATTAAAAGGTTTACATATATTTAATAATAAATAATGAAAGCACAAGACAATACTCAATAGCTCAACACAGTGACAACAGAGTTCAGAATCACAGGAAATATTTTAAAACAACATTGCAGGAGAGTCTCACATAAATACAGAAAACATCTAAACTTATCTTACTATATTCCTATCTATCTCTAAGAGAGATTACTGTAATTTAGTACTTACTATTAGCAAGGCAGAAGTGCTGATGAGAGGATGTTTCTAGGTCCAAAGACAAATACAAAATGCACAGAGTTCCCAAATTAATATCAAAACATTACTGCTGGGTCAGCTGGACGACATCACTATTTGTCACCTGCCTTCAGTTCCCAGGCTAACAAATACCAACTGAATTTAACATTTCTCTGTGAAAAATACTTATTTCTCAGATGTGCAGCTACTAGGAAGTCACAGAGCAATAAAAAACACCTTACATTCCAAACCTAGTAATGCTTTATTTCCATTTCAAGACAATAGAAAGAAACCTCTAGCTGTTGACATCCTGTCTTCTTCAGTGAAACTGAGAGATTAACACAATTGTAAAACAATTCACTTATTTTCTTAGAGTTTGCAAGTTAACTCTGTTCTTTTCCAGTAGGGTATGACTCGAGGGACAGGGAGGTGAAGTTTGCTCCAGCTCTGTCAGCTATCAGGTTGGCTATTACCTCCTGTTGAGTATGGGTGGTGCCATCCAGAACCAGTTCAGTGCATAGCTGGGTATTCCTTTTAGATTTCAGACATAGTTAAAGAATGCCTTGGGATTATCCTTAGCTAGGGAGGCTATTATTACTTCGTAATTAGCTTTAGAGGACTCTAATTTGTTTGCTTAAGCTATTGAGGGATTTCTTCCTCTGCTGAGCCAATTCCTTCTTGTTCTTGGGCATTAGTTTCTTTCTCTTGCTGCTGTATAGCCTGTTTATACTAGGGATACACCAAGGTGGCTTGTTTTTTCTGCAAGACCTGGTTTTAATCCAGTTAGGTTCAGCTGATTCTATATAACTGCCTAAGTGGTTATACAGGGCATTGGTGTACATGTCTGCATATGAGTCCATGTTTTTTGCATTTGAGGGAGCTTTGAAACTTCTTATAAAATCACTAAGTAAGAGGTAGCTTGACTTTGAAAAATTCTCAAGTTTTATTGAGCTTGATGGTGTATCTAGTCTTATAATTACATCAAACAAAACTTGATTTATGGTCCACGCTTACCAGGGAGGATATCACACGGGGGGGGGGGGGGTGATGGTGTAATTTTATTCCATGTTAGTATTATGTCCAGGACATTTGAGCCTCTTGTGGGTGTGCTGACTAGCTGTTCCATTGCATTGACAAAGTCCAGGAATCTCTGAGACAGCATGTTTGTTGTCATGTATGTTTCCCAGTTGATTGTAGGATAATTAAAATCACCCATGAGTAAGGTGTTGGGCTTTATAGCAAGTGACTCCAGTAAGTCCACGTATGCGGTATGCTTTTCTTGTTTCATGGTCGGGGACCTATATCTAGCTATGTTGTGGTAGGGTTCTTTTCCTGTAGTTAATTGTACATGGAGTAACTCAAGATAGTCATAGTGTTTGACCAGTCTCGAGATGTACTTATCCTTAATGAAGATGGCTATGCCTCTTCCTTGGTTCTTTCATGCTCAGTTTGTGGTCTGAACATATGGAAGGCATTGTAGCCCTACATGGCTGGAGTGTTTTCTGTGCCTTTGAACCATGTCTCGGTGACTGCACAGACATCAGCATCTTCCAAAATGAGGAGTACTTCTAGGGAGTGCAGTTTCTTGTTTAGATTCCTAGCATTATGTAGCAGTACCTTGAGTTTATTAGAGAGAATTTTGTTGTGTTGGGAGGTTGGTTATTTTGACACTGGATAAAAAAGACACAATAGGGGTGGCTAATGCCTTTGTCAGTATCAGAAAGCCTAGAGAAGCCAGGTGCAGACCATCTCTGGCAAAGCATGTCAACCATGTCTTCCCAGGCTGACAGATATTGCATCCCCTTGGACTGACACCAGAGGCTAAACAAATTGTGAAAGTCAATCATTTTTTTGTTTGTATTGTGGCATCATCCCCAGAGAAGGTTGAATGCTGCTTAAGACTAGGCTTACATCATGCATGCACTAAAGTTTTTGCACCTCAGGTACTAATATGATCCTATCATAGTCCATGTGGGTGTAAATGACCAGAGACATAACTCACTGGAGTATATGAAAACAGACATAATGGATCTTTTGGAATATGTGTCAAAGAGAGGTATGATCCTTGCACTGAGCAGCATTCTATCTTCATCAATGATGATGCCACATTATGAACATAAAATGACTGATTTTAATAATTGGCTTAGTTTCTGGTAGACATCTGTGCTGTGAATGAGACTTGGTTTAAAGCCATTGAAAGTACTCTGGAAGTGCAAGGCTACAGTGCCTTCCTCACATTTAGACCAACAACAGCAAAGACTGGGGCCAAAGGTGGAGGTGTCTCAATCTACATTAGCAACAAACACACCTCTGTGGTTAAACAGGTTGATACCTTGAAGCTTATCCACGTGCAGGTCAACAGAGCTAATGTCCCTCACCATATTGTGGCTAACTACAGATCACCATCTATGTCCCTAGAGTCTCACAACTCTTACCTAACCTACTAGAGGTGCTCACTATCCAAATAACACCCTATTCATGGGTGACTTTAACTACCCCTCTATAGACTGGGAAATGTACATTGGCTCAGACTCACAGGGACAATGCTTCCTGGACTTTATTAACACAAACACTCTGGAACAGATGTGGTACTGATCAACATGGGAGAACATTGCGATCCCTGTGTCCTGTCCTAACTAATAAGGTTAGATCACAAAGCCATCTCGTTTGAAGTAAAATTACAGAGTCACTACACAAACAATGTAAATGCTGCATAGAGGCTGCCATACCTACCAGAAATAAACCCAAAACAAAACTAAAAAGAAAAAACACTGGTGGAATCATCACCTAAAAAGGGTATATAATAACAGAAAAAAAATTGTGGCCAAAATCAGGAAAAGCAACTCCCTTAATAGCAAGTGCCATCTCATACAACTAAACAAGAAACAAAGAGGTCTAATTGCGTCCATCAAGGCCAACTATGAAGTCAGTATAGCATCACAGGCTGAGAGCAATCAAAAGGCTTTCTTCAGCTATGTCCAGAACCTTAGAGGCAATGCACAGCTGTGTGCTGAACTGATGGTACATGGTACCACCTACAACAGTCAGAGTGATATAGCAAATCTACTGGCTGATAAATTAATTTCAAACATCACCCCCTACTCCCCACCCCCAGCTTCACTAAGTGAAATCCCCTTCAACATACTCCCCCTAGCCACCTCCAGGGATCCAGTGCTGGCAGCACTTGCTAAAGCCAAGAACACTGCTTCTATTGGTTCTGACAGCATCCCTAGTTCCTCCTGAACAGTCTAAAACATGACCTATCAGGATCACTTGAGGCACTTTTTAACTACAGCCTTAAAATGGGCTACTTTCCAGGTGAATGGAGGACTGCAACAGGCATTTCCCTCCACAAGGGCAGACCATCAACTGAACTAGGGAATTGCAGACCCATCAGTCTAACAAACCTAATATGCAAAGCCATGGAATGAATTACCATTTATTTTATTTTACGTTTGTTGACCGGGATAGTCCGACTGGATACATGTCCATTTTCAGTGGAGGCCCGAGGAGAAAAGCTCCATGTTACATGTATAAACAAAGCACCTATGAGACATGGATATATACAAAGTATGTACAACGTAGTCCTGAAGAAGGGACTCACAATATTGACAGTGTTTATTGTATACATAGTTATTAGGGTACAAACATCGGATATATGCAAAATTACATATGCATCAAAAATAGATGCTTACAAAGATAAAAAAAGAAAATATGGAAATGATAAACAAAGACATTGGCAACCTACAGACACTGGGCCCACCCATCCCAACTTGACCTTGTTAAATGAAGATCGTGCCTACCTAACCTGGTCGACTTCTTTGAGAGAGTCACCAAGGCAATGGATGAGGTTAAAACAGTGCATACTGTGTATCTTGACCTGGCTAAGGCATTTGATACAATGCCTTACTCAGACGTTGTTGACAAGCTCTATGAGCTAAGCATTAACCCTTACATAACTTGCCAGATTGCAGGCTGGCTCATAGACAGGACCCACGAAGTCAGAATCATAGAGACCACCACCACCAAGAGACTAGTCACCAGTGGAGTACCCCAGGGTTCCATGCTAGGCCCGCTCCTGTGTTGTATCTCTTCAAGTCTAACGTTAAAGGCCTCTGCCTCACCAAGTTTTTAGATGACTGTAAACTGAGAGCTATTATAGATTTCCCCAAGACACAAACATCTTGCAAGTGGGTTTAACACAGACAAATGACTGGTGCAAAAGCCATGTACTAAAACTCAATACTAAAACATACATTATAATGCCCTTTGGGAAACTGACAACCCAAGTAAATCACTCCATCGATAGAATGCCCCTAATAGTCGACCCCATGGTAAGGGATCTGGGAACATATCTAGACAGCAACTTGGCCTTTAACTAACATGTAGATAAGATAGTAAGAAAAATAATTCTATATCGACCAATTTATAAGTAAGGGCATGGTATCCAGGTCCTCTGAAGTTATAGTACCACTCTTTTTGGGCCTTATCAGACCTATCATTGAATACAATGCCCCCTTTGGCATGTATCTAATCAGACTCTTGCAACAATTGGAATGCCCACAAAGGTTTCTTACCAAGAGAATTCAGGGCATGAATACCCTGTCCTACACTGATCACCTAAAGGCTTTGTCTCTGTATTCAGTCTCCTACAATCTTCTGACAGGGGATCTTTGCCTGGCTTACAAGTCTTCCTCAGACCCAGCCCTGATGGACTTTTTGCATATGCGTAAAACAAACAGCACCAGAAACACTAGATCCAGGGATCTGAAATTTTCTTGTGACATAAACAGAATGTGCTGGAGAGATGGATATCTGTTCCAAAGGATTCCTGCACTATGGAATAGGCTCTCCATCCATGTAAAGCAGAGTGCATCCCTGACCCATTTCAAATGAAACCCTGACAATTGAATGGGAAATCTTAAATTTAGCCCCAGTCAGGCCCCCATGTCCCTTATGGACAGAGGCTGTCAATAAGAAAAGTATTATCCTAACTAATACTCCCATACAAATCCTTAGCTACTTGCCTACTAGCATACTTCCTCCCCATATGATACTTGGGACTCAAATGGTTTTGTGTGCATGGCTAAGCTTGTAAGGGCCCTAGTGGTCATTAGCCTAGTAACAACCTGTAAACCTATGTAGACAATATGAAATGGGATAAAGTAACAGCCAGAAAATTTAGGCAAAATTAAGAAAACCTCCTAGCTGGAAAAACTCAGATGCAGATGGTGTACTTAACTTCTAGATAAAGGTATTAACATTTCTACACAAAGATGTAACTCATCAGACACAGATATGAAAGCACAACTACAAATGGTGAAAGCTTCCTCAGATGAAATAAGAACGACATTTGGCCTTAGTAAATGTGCAAAAGCAACATTTATAAAAGGAAAGGTATAGCACCAAGGAAATATCATCCAGGGACAGGACTGTGATATAAATGAACTTCATCCGGAGGGATTGCATAAATATTTTGGGATAGATGAAATGTCGACAATAAAACATGAACAAAAGAGAATGCTTTAGAAGACTAAAACTAATGACAGAAACAGCACTGTCATCTAGGAATAAACTCCAAGCAATATATCAATTTGTTGTTCTGTCCTGTATTAACTTACAGCTTCAGTGTAACTGACTAGCCCAAAAGCTATTGAATTTGTTGAACATGAAAAAAAAATGTTTCATGCTTATCAACTGATATAGAAACTCCACTGTATACCAAGATGATATATTCCTCGCTCTGAAGGAGCCATGACCCTCCACAAAACTGACTGAATGCACAAAACTGCAGTTGTGGAACTACATACATATCTGTTGACCTCATCAGAGCCAAGCAAGTCTAAGATGATATATCTGCTTAGTTTAGCAGAAGCATTTTAGAACAAAGTGTGAGTGGATATCAAACTAGACATATACAAAAATCAGACAGTAACTGAAAGTTCCAAAAAATTAAAGGAAGAATATAAAGAAAAGGTCTAGAATAAAATAAAGGAAAAGTGGAGAGTTCACCAATATAGTGGCAAGTATAGAGATCTTCTGGGACAACCTCATGTTAACCAAGATTTGAGGCAGGAATGGTTAAGGAAAGGTGATTTAAAACCAAAAGATGAAAGGCTAATAATGGTGGTCCAAGATAGTGTGCTAATTATACATTGGTTTAAAAAGTCCATCGAAAAAGTGGGTAAAAAAGACAATTGCAGGTTCTAAAAAACAGAAGTGGAAGTAGTTAGAAATTCATTGCTGGGTGTGATACACTCATGGCAGATGGTCTGTATACTGAAAGGCACAGTAATGAACAAGACTGCCGTATCTGGATTGTGCAAACGCTACAGTACAGAAGTAACGGAAATGCATTGCGAACATACACCACAAAGCAAGTTTATAACACATGGGATCACCCATTGCCAACAGTTCTAAAATAGTGCAAGAAAACCAAATACTGTAGTTTAAGAAAAAAGACAAAAGTAGCATTGATCATTGAAACTGCTACATATAGCGATTACACTGCCTTACATATCAAGAGACATAAAGTTTTAACATACCAGGAATTACAAGTAGAAATGAGGGCAAAGTGGAAGGAAGATACCCAGACAACTCCAATAGTTGAAGGGCAACAAGATTAAAGTCAAAAAGTATCTACAATCATTCTTAATAAACTATCAGTACAATCGTACTTAAATAAACTATCAATGCAATCGTACTTAAATAAACTATCAGTACAATCGCACTTAAATAAACTATCAGTACAATCGTACTTAAATAAACTATCAGTACAATCGCACTTAAATAAGCTACCAAGATATGTAACTCCTGTGAACAGCAAAAGGCAATTCGAGGCACGTTGTTGGTGCTGAGGAGAGCACTCTTGGCAAACATCAAAGACTGGAGAAATACTGATTTCATTAACTTTAATTATGCCATGATTTAGGAATGGGTTCCATTCCCATCAAGGTATGTAAAAGCCTAACCTTTTAGAGAAATTAACCAAGTCTAGCATCCTTAACACCGAACCTGCATAATGCTAAGCTAGTAAGAAATCTCCCCAAAGCCATAGTCTGCTGTCTTCACCACAACCAAAGTTCACCAAAATGATATGTAGAAATTCCTACAGCAGCAAAAGTATATTGCTACATTTGAAAATATGTCCTTGTCATTAGGTGACTCAATAGCTAAACATAGTGACACATCACACACCAGTTGAACAAAGATAGTCATCTGTCTCTCATGTGCCAGAATTTGTAATGTCACAAAGACCTTTAGATTTCTTGACCTCCAAGCATACACACAACCTGGACATTGCACATGTGGGATTGAATGAAGTCTGGCATTTCAGCTTGAATGATGTAAAGGGAGACATAGATGAACTGTCTGTGTATGTTCCTCATGCTATTTGCAACTAGTATTGAAAAGTATACCACTATCACCATGAATGATGCCACGATATAAGCAAAATATAACTGACTTCAGCAATTGGTGCAGTAATTTGGTGTCATTCTAGGAAGCCAGTTATTATCAACTACGTTGTTCACTAGGGATGACCCACACCTTTCTCAGAAAGGTTTCCATATATTGGTAAAGATATTTTCTACCCCCATAATGCCTTTTTAGGCAAAGTCAGGCTCTTATGCCTATCAACATAGCAGTTTTAAAGACCTATACAAATATGGCATTGCTCAATGCTAAAAGCCCAAACAAAAAGTTACACACTGTATAGGCCTTCCTAACTTTTAATTGCACAAGTATCGGTGTAACTGCAGAAACATATCTCCAATGTAATTAAATAATTCTTCACTACCTGGTTTTAATGCCTACAACAAATTTATACCATCTACCAAGGAAAGCTGTGTCTCTCATTGAGGTGTGTCTGTTTTTATTTGAAATCCCATTATGTCATGTATAATCTAGTCAGATGATGACCTAGAACTCCTCCATATTCTGATAACTACTATCATGACCAATTACAGGACCCCCCTCCCCCCATGATGCTTGCACTGTGTAAGACCTACCTCAACAAATTAGAATCCCTATCTATTGAACCTAACACAGTCATTCTGGGTGATCTTAACTATCCATCCATAAACTGGCTGATATATACCACAAATTACAAATATGCATAATTCTAACTCTCTTGACCAGTCAGTGGCCTCTCCTACAAGTAGTACAAACCTACTAGAAGCAATTCTTATGAATATGACACAGTTATGCACCACAGATGTAGCTATCCTCGCTTTGGTCACATCTCACCACCTTGGTTTAGTATTCTCCATAAGAAACTGGCCTAAGATGCCCTCAAATCCTATCATTTTCAGATACTTCTCCAAGGCTAATTTCCCAAGAATAACTTCTGGTCTAAGGAGAATTAAAAGCTTCCTGTCCCACGAGGACTCCATTTTCTATTTTATTTCCTTACTCTGATGGGGGTATGACCCTCCACAAAACTGACTAAATGCACAAAACTGCAGTAGTGGAATTGCATACATATATGTTGAAAACCTCAGAACCAAACAAGGCTAAGATGATATCTCTGCTTAGTTTAGCAGAAGCATTTCAGAACAAATTGTGAATGGATATCAGAGTAGACTTTCTTGCATTGAAGCATCTGTCCCCATTCATCACATATACAATGCCAAGTTCAGAAGGATGTCACTTTGGTGGAATCTAAGGGTTTAACAGATTCTACAATGGGAAAAAAACTCCTGGCCTTGAGTAATAAATTCAAATCCACTCACTACAAAAGGGACCTCAGGAGAGTAAAATAAAGAGATATGGCAAAAATGGTGTCCTCAAGAAGGTAAATGAAGAGCTATGGTAAAAGATGAAGACCTACAAAATTAATCATGAATTAAATAGTGCTATTGCATTCAAATATAAAAACAAATCTTTCTTTAACTGCATTCAGAACTTCAGAAAGAATAACCAATAGTGCACTGAGATGATATCAAATGGCACCACCTTCTCTGATTCCCCAGGATATTGTAAACATACTAGTGAACAAATTCACCTCAAACTTTCCCCACTGTCCCCTCAATGCCTGCACTGTTAAAATCCCTCTCCTAAACCAAAAAGCACCAGCATATGGGTCCAGACAATGTACCAGACTGTTTCCTTATTAGTATGAAGCACTGCTTCACAGACTACCTTTGTAAACCTATTCAGTCTCACCTTCTCCACTGGTTATGTACCTGAAGCTTTGATAACAGTTACTGTGGTTCCCCTCTTTAAGGGTAGCCCATCCACTGATCGTGGGAGCTATAGACCAATTAGCCTCGTCAGCCTCATTTGTAAGGTAACAGGCTGTATCATATTGGAATTCATAAATAAGAATATTGCCAGCTCACAAACCCCGGACTCAAGCAAATTTGCCTTTGTAAAGGGCAGATCCTACCAACTTAACCTGGATGACTTATTGACCTTTTTGAAAGAATTGCAGAGGCAGTGAACAAAGGCAAACTGGTACTCACCATCTACCTGTACCTAGCCAAGGTTTTTGACACTATCCTACAATGTGGAATCATCAATAAACTGACCCAGCTAAATATGAACCCCTTATGAAAGTCACTGGATAGCAAACTGGGTAACAGAGTTGGTGGCACACTTTCCTCATAAAGGCTCATCACCAGTGGTATCCCTCGGGCACCTTTCTGAAATTAAACAGCCAAGATGATTTCAGTGTTGACTGGCTGATCAGTTTTACTGATGACTGCAAACCTGGGGCAGTCATCAAAACTTCAGATGTTATTATAGTCTACAAGAGAGCCTTACCCATGCAAATTTATTGTGGCAGGACCATGGGTTACACCTTAATGGAGAAATGTATTATCATACTGTTTGGGAAGCAAAGGCACTCCTGTACCTTCCACATAAATGACACCTCCCTCAGAACAGATACTATCATTAGAGACTTGGGTATATTCATGGAAAATTAACTCTTCTTCAGCCTTCACATTTCAACTGTCAGTAGAAAACCCTTCTATCTTACCCAGCTAACTACTAAATGCATCCCCTCCAGGACCAGGGGAGTTACTGTCCAACTCTATTTACCCTTATCAGCCTATATTTAATATAATGCCCCCCACTGGGATGAGTCTGTCCATGCATATGGACAAACAAGGAAAAAAAACCATCATCTCACAAAAAAATCACGTGTGAGCTCACTAAGCTCTACAGATATTTATAAGTTCTATCATTATATTCTGTCTCTTACAGAGTTCTACGTGTTGATCTCTTCCTAGCCTATCTGGTTACAAATTACCCTGTCTTGCGTTATTTCTTTCATGTCATAAAACTGGAAATACCACAAATGCCCAACTTAGGATCTAGACTTACATCATATTATAAACAAGACCTGTTGGTGAGATAGATATTTCTCTCAAAGAATACTCTACATTTGGAATAAGTTCCTACAGCATGTCAGAGTAGCTCTGTCACTCTCTTTAGACATGACTTAGATGAATGAATGGGTAAATGTAAATTCACGGCAAGGTCTAGCCCCTCGGTCCTTTATGGACAGGGGAAGTAAACAAACTACAGTGAATAGGCTCTTATGGTCTTATGGATTGATGGCTTATTTTATATGTATACATATATATATATATATATATATATATATATATATATATATATATATATATATATATACATACATACATATATATATATATATATATATATATATACATACATACATATTTATATATATATATATATATATAAATATGTATACACACACACACACACACACACACATATATAAATATATATATATATATATATATATATATATATATATATATATATATATATATATAAAGCTACAGTGGAAGCTTGCTACTCATTTATTAAAGGACAGCAACAGGATTCTATTATTAAATGCTCAACTTATCTGTCCTTTTTCTCCAGATACACTGTTGGAAAGTCCTGGTGTTCTGCCTGCAGTGTGATTCTCAAACAATCTGGAGATATATTGCTGAATAATAAGAATATTTCTTGGCATTTTAACCTTTCAGAGTTCTGCATTGTCTTAATTTTGCCTGACTGAATAATTTTATATATTTTCTGTTTCTCATTTGTCCTGAAACTGCTTCTCCCCTGTTCTGTGGTGAAGTTTATAAAACTGGTCTAACAGCTTTTGTGTTATCTGATTGCTTCAAGGCTTGCTGATTTAAAAATAGTTTCTGTTTGTAAATTCCTGCATACACTGTTGGAAACTCCTGGTGTTCTGGCTGCAGTGTGATTCTCAAACAGTCTGGAAATATATCGCTGATTGATAAGTATATTTCTTGGCATTTTATCCTTTCAGAGTTCTGCATTGTCTTAATTTTGCCCGACTGAATTATTTTATATATTTTCTAGCATTGTTTTCTGTTTCTCATCTGTCCTGAAACTGCTCCCCCCTATTCCTGTGTTGACGTTTATAAAACTGGTCTAACAGCTTTTGTGTTATCTGATTGCTTCAAGGCTTGCTGATTTAAAAATAGTTTCTGTCTGTAAATTCCTGCATACACTGATGGAAACTCCTGGTGTTCTGGCTGCAGTGTGATTTTCAAACAATCTGGAAATATATCACTGATTGATAAGTATATTTCTTGGCATTTTAACCTTTCAGAGTTCTGCATTGTTTTAATTTTGCCTGACTGAATAATTTTATGTATTTTCTGTTTCTCATCTGTCCCGAAACTGTTTTCCCCCTCCCCCTACCATATTCTTGTGGTATTGTTATAGTTAGTGGCTTTGCAGTTGCCCGCCCCTACTGTAAATTTGATCTGGGACACCCCTCCCAGTCTGGTGTTCACTTTACTTAATACAGAGAGAACATTTGAGAAGTACAACCCACTTAGGTTCTTAACCTTGAATTTTTCTTCTGCTCCTTCTTCCTCTCTCCTTGCACTTTACTAACAAAAAAAAATTGCACTTTATTTTCCTTTTGCCTCTTCTTAAAGTACTCAATTATATTTGTTCTGATCCATTCATTACTGCTTGGTAGTAGTCTGATTAAATCGTAACTGTTACTCTAAGCCTTTTGGTTTAAGCACTTGGGCTCCAGACCAGTTGTTTTACATTAAGAAGGTTTGTGGTCTGCACTGTTGTGGCAGGACAGGTAGCTTACATCCTTCTAAGTTGGGAATTGCTGATTGATGACTCAGTGTCTGTTATTCTAAAAGTGTATTAGTTCTGGTTAAAGCACTTGGGCTTCAGGTCAGTTATTTTTCATTAAGAAGGTTTGTGGTCTGCACTCTTGTGAGGAGAGGCTAGATTCTGCCCTTCTGAGTTGGGAATTTCTAGTTAAAGGCTTATTGTGCCTGCTTACTTGAATTGTTTCTTTCTGAAATTGGTGCGCCTTGGTTGCTGTAGCATAGACTAGATTCAGGCATCCTGAATCTAGTTTTGTTTGTATAACTTGAGCACTAATCCAGACCATCTCTTTTTGAGAAGGTTCCCCTGCACCCTAGTGGCAGGAGTGTGCATTTAGAACTTGTCTGATTGAAGACTGCTGGAACAGGGCTCAGATTTGAGTTTTTTTACTGGTTAATTGGGTAATTTATTTAAATCAGTTTGCTTGTTTTCTATTGTTATATTAAAAAATTGCACTTTATTCATCTGCTTTTACTGCATTTGTGTTTCTTCCTACTTTATTACTTTATTTTGATTTTGCTGCTTGTTCTTTAAAGTACTTAATTGCATTTATTCTGCTGCATTTATTACTGCTTGTTAGTAGCCTGATTAAATTGTAATTGTTATTCTAAGCCTTTGGTTGATGCACTTGGGCTTCAGACCAGTTGTTTTACATTACGAAGGTTTGTGGTCTGCACTGTTGTGCAGGACAGGTAGCTTACATCCTTCTAAGCTGGGAGTTGTTGATTGAAGGCTTAGTGTCTGTTATTCTAAAAGTGTATTAGTTCTGGTTTAAGCACTTGGGCTTTGGGCCAGTTATTTTACATTAAGAAGGTGTGGTCTGCACTGTTGTGGGAGGAGAGGGTAGATTCTGCCCTTCTGAGCTGAGAGTTTCTCATTAAAGGCTTATTGCCCCTGCTTATTAGAACTGTTTCTTTCCGAAATTGGTACACCTTGTTTTCTGCAGCATAGACTAAATTCAGACCTGCTGAAACTAGCTTTGCTTGTATAACTTGGGCACTAATACAGACCACCTTTTTTTGGAGAAGGTTCCCCTGAACCCTAGTGACAGGAGTGTGCAGTTAGAACTTGTCTGATTGAAGACTGCTGGAACGGGGTTCAGTTTTTAGCTTTTTATTTGTTAATTGGTTAATTTGTTTAAATCACTTTGCTCATTTGCTACTGTTATATTAAAAAATACACTTTATGCATCGCCACTTAGCTAGAGTTATACTATTCCTGGCGCCATAAAGTCTGCTCTTCAAATTTTCCCTTAGAACTAGCCAGTTTTTTAGTTTTAGCACTAAAATATGTTTCTTTGAGCTCAACACTTGTTCAGAACTCATTGTAAGCACTAAATAAGCTACAAATTACTACAGCACTCAACTTTCTTCACTTGTCTAGAGGAAACAGTTTTTAGTACTTAATAAATAAGCACCTATCCAGGCATGTCCAAGGGTCATCTCCCGGTGTTTTCTCCTGTCTACCTGATGAATCTGTGCATCTTGGGGCAATACAGCAATTGCTTCATGTACACAGACAACCCTCTCTTCCTACCACCCAACACAACAACCTGTGAGAGATGCACTTATATAGCCAAACTGGAAGCAAAGCTCTCTTCACCCAAGACTGGGCTAGACAGTCAAGAGGAGAAGGTAAACACTCGCACCACACCACAATCATCACATAGCCCCTCAAAACCTACACCACCAAAACACACACATAGAAACATGAAAAACACACCTACATTTGTGGAGGCTCTCAATAAAAATCTGCTCAAGCAACAGAGACTTCAAAGCAGAAACGTAAGCAACCACCGCCCCCTAACACAACCCAAATGACACATAGCCCACAAACTCAGTGTGCCACTCAACCACAGCCCATAAGGCATAACAACGTACCCAACACTATAGTCATAGGTGACTCTATAGTCAGGCACACTGATGTTCCACTCACCAGGCTAAACAAGGAGAAAGTTACTGTCAGTTGCCTGTCAGGTGCCAGGATCTGCCACATAATGCATGCACTCAGGTCACTCCACAGCAAGTACAAATATGACTCTGTCATTGTCCATGTTGGTGTGAATGACCTGAGATGTACCTCCCTGGACTACATGAAAAGAGACATGGAGGAGCTCTCCGCTCTTGTAGCCCAGGCAGGTATGACCTAGCCCTGAGTAGCATCCTGCCATCACCCAGAATGATACCACAGTACAAGGACAAAAATGATTAACTTCAACAATTGGCTAAGCTCCTGGTGTCATTCTAAGGGGCTACAGTATCTGTCTGCCTGGGATGACATGATTGACAGACCACAATGCTTTGCCAGAGATGGCCTGCACCTGTCACCTTGGGATTCCGGATATTGGCAAAGGCTTTTGCCACCCCTATACTGCCTTTCTTAGGCAAGGTTTAAATGACAAATTCACCACCTTAACACGTAAAAGCAAGCAAATTCTGAGGGTCATGCTACTCAATAGTAAAAGTCTAAACCTCAAAATGCATTCACTCGAGGCACTCCTTAAAATGGAGAACATTGACATCTGTGCAGTGACAGAGACCTGATTCAAAGCTCCAGAGAGCACCCCTGCATTACCAGGCTATAATTCATACCACACCTTTCGGCCACCTAACCTGGACCAAAACACTAAAGGCAGAGGCATGTCCATATTCATTAAGGATATCCACACCTCCAGGCTAGTTGCTCAGCATGCTGCATCTGAGATTTTCCAAGTGCAACTAACTCTGGGCAAGACTGCAATCAAAATTGTAACTTGCTACAGATCCCCCACCATGCCCCAGGATTCACACTCCTCATTTCTTGATACACTGGAAAATATTAGGGTACAACCCAACACCCTAATAATGGGTGATTTCAACTACCCCACCATTAACTGAGAAAACTACTCATGTACCAACTCTTTTGCGCAACGTTTTCTGGAATTCATAAATTCCAATGCTTTGGATCAACTTATCCACATCCCCACCAGGGGCAGCAATATCCTAGACCTGGTCATTACCAACATGGGCGACCGGTGTTCCACACCAGAGGTCAGTTCTTTGTTGGTCAGATCTGACCATAAGCTAATGACCCTAGACGCCCACAGCCCGCCCCCACCCCCATTAGGGAAGCCACCGTAAAAAAATTTCTCCAAAGCCAACTTCACACTTCTTAAGACAGAAGTGGCAAACTTCATGACACCCATGCAGACGGACAATAGAGGTATGACTGCTGAATTTTACACAAATGCATTTTATAAGCACTTACACAAGTGCATGGATCATGCTATCCTCCAAAAAAAGGAAGCCAATCTGGTGGTCCCCTGCCATAAACAAACTCTACAACAGAAGAAAGAAACTGTTGCAAAAAAGAGTAAAATCCCATGATTGGAGGAACTCCCTAGTCAGCCTCAGTAAGAAGCTGAGATCCCTCATAAAATCCTCTAAAGCTAGTTATGAAAACAAAATCACCACTGATTCTAAAGACAACCACAAAGCATTCTATAGCTATGTCAAGAATCTCAATGGCAGCATTCAGATCTGCTCTGAGTTACAGCAAAATGGCACTAAATATACAGAATCAAATGATAATGGCAACATCCTGGCAGATAGGTTCAGTGCTAACTTTACCCCCCTTTCACCCTCTAAAGGACCCATCTCTATACCAGAAGAATGCAAAGTTCATGTAATCACGGCTGCACAGGTAAAAAACACACTCTCCAAAGCCAAGAACACAGCATCCATGGGACCTGACAACATCCCAGGCTGCGTTCTACATGAACTGCAGAATGAACTGTCACCCCACCTAAGCACCATGTTCAATCATAGTCTCACCTCAAGTTTTGTGCCCACTGGATGGTGCACAGCAACAGTTATCCCACTCCACAAAGAGGGAGCCACCATGGACCCTGGGAACTACCGCCCCATTAGCCTAATGAGCCTGGTCTGCAAGGCTATGGAACATATCATCATGAATCTTATAAACAAAGACATTGGTAATCTCCAAACTCTGGACCCCACCCAGTTTGGGTTTGTAAAAGGCAGATCATGTCTCCTAAATCTGATAGACTTCTTTGAAGCAGTCACCAAAGCCGTAGATGAGGGTAAGGTGGTTCACACAGCCTATCTAGACCTCGCTCAGGCTTTTGACACCATCCCCCACTCTGGAATTATAGATAAACTCACTAAACTAGGTATAAATTTCTATGTCCTGCTCCCACCCCACATAATCATTCTCCACTCTCTACAGTCTTCCACCTCTCACTGTCTCTATTACAGCTAGTAATCAATTTCTTAATAATACTTATCATCCTGAAAACCTTCTGCATCTATCTACTTACTTCCTTATCCTTCAAAAAAAATAAATAAATAATTTTGTTTCTATTTTGCTATTTTTTATATTTTGTTTTTTTTACTTTACTAATTGTAACCTCTGTACCTTGTTATGTCTTGTATGATATATAATGTAAATCTCTGTAACATGTAATCTTTGATGGAGCTTTTCTCCCCAGGACTCCATTGAAAAAGGGTTCACTTGGCCCAATGGACTATCCTGGTTAACCAATAGCAAATAAAATAAAATAAAATAAAATGTCATAAGATGGGTTGCCAACTGGCTCACTGACAGAACCCACACTATGAAAGTAGCAGACTCCAAATCCAACTTCAGACCAGTGACAAGTGGAGTACCACAGGGTTCAGTCCTGGGTCCTCTCCTGTTTGGTATCTACTTTTCTGAAGTACAGGCTAACACAGAAGGTTTTTGGCTAACGAAGTTCACAGATGACTGCAAACTAGGAGCCATAATCGAAACTACTAACAATGTGGACATTCTACAAAAGGTCCTCACGGACACAGATGCCTGGCATCAAAGCCATGGCCTCAAGCTCAATGCCAAAAAGTGCATTATCATCCCCTTTGATAAAAACTCTGTACCCATGAGCTACCACATAGCTGGTAGTCTACTTAACACTGAAAGTGTGATAAGAGACCTTGGGACACAGGTGGACAGTAGTCTCTCCTTTGATAATCACATCGCCACAGTAGTCAGAAAATCCTTCTATGTGGCACACCTCATCACAAAAGGTTTCTCATCCAGGAAAAAAAAGGTCATTGTTCCCCTCTACTCATCACTCATTAGACCCATTATAGAGTACAACACCCCTTTTGGTATGTACCTCACAAGACATCTACAACTGGAAAGGCTGCAGAAATACCTCACAAAGAGGATTACCAGCCTCAAACAGATGCCCTATGCAGACCGTCTATAAAAACTCCAGCTTTACTCCATCACATATCACCTACTCAGAGGCGATATCTGCCTATCATGCAAAGCTATGTCAAACCCAGAGCTGTTGGACATGCTAAACTTAAAAAATCCCAATCCCTTCAAGTTACACACTCTAGTGACCTAAACCTTGTCACCACAATAAACAGAACATGGTGGAGGGATGGATTCCTGCCCCAGAGACTTCCCATACTCTGGAACAAACTACCTATCTATATCAAACAATGCTCCTCATTAGCACTCTTCAAGAAAAATCTTGATGATTGGATGGGAAATAGGAAATTCACCCCGGGGATCACCTCTGTGCCCCTGCCCGACAGGGACACAGGAAAATAATTTTCTTGGGTGGTGAAAGCCAGGGTACCTTTTTGGCTAGGCTTATATAGGCCCTAGGGCCAATAACCTAGTACCTACCTATGAACCTATGAACCTACATTTATTGTCCCTGCTATGAGTAAACAATGACACAGCATTTAAAATACTTTAAATTGACTGTTTCTCTCCACTAGAACAGTACCTTACTGTACTGTGGTAGTTTCACTATCAAAAAAACTTTTATCCCACCCTGGAAAAGTCTCCAATTCATTGATGTCATCAAGGCCACTGAATACAGGTAGCTTTTTGGCCAATTCCCTCCCCAAACTGACATCACCGTGACCTTCCTAAAACCCCACCCATGCTGTGATGTCACAGCTCTCTGGTCCTTCCCCTACCCATGCAGAAAGTAAAGGCTAGAACAAGGAAACAGTACATGAGTCAAGTCTCTTGCTGTGAGCTGTCAATCACAGCAAGTAATGGCTCAAATTACCCTTAGCACTTTGACAGCTAGGGAAGTTAGGTGTGAAGGGGGATGGGAGATGAGTCAAACTAGCACAATTCAGGCTTCACAAATTACTGCAATTTAGCCATTCTGAAAAGAAGCAGCAGTAAAAAGCACTTTGAAAGTCTGTTCTGTGGCATTTTGCAGTGTTTGTATTTTAAGTAGTCATTGAATGGCATGAAATGTTACTTAAAACTAACTGACTGAAAGACAGCAGTGTATACATGTAAGATCAATGCAGTGACAGGAGCTTTAGGTAAAAAAGAGGCCTGCATGAAATACCTTTTTACAGATGAGCACTGAATTGTAGGATACCTATAGGCAGACTAAATAATCAGAATTACTTCAAGATGCCAGACCCCATGTGGTCAGACTCAGAAATTATGTATAAAAATATTTAAAAACCTGTAAATAGTCCCAAAGTGGTGTTAAAATGTAGGAAACACCAAACCTTAATGAAATAAACATGTTTTTTGAGTCTGTGGGTGTGGTTCTCCTTTAACATAATTAAATTGCATTAATAAATGAGTATTCAAGGTTTCAAATATAAGTTCATGCTTTTCATTATTTATATCACATTTTTCTTGTGCCATGTTTCAGTCATAAAGTAAATTTTAATCTGGAATAACAAAGAGTCATTTTTTAGTTTCTATTTTTTTAAGCCATACCTCTGTTTTATAAGCAGAATGTGTAGTTGTTTTGTCATCTTTCTGTTCCTTCTGCATTATAGCTATTAGATGTCTGAAGTTGTAATCAGCAATATAATTTTCCTTTATTTATACGCAGAACTGATGAATTTGTAATTAAAGATGGCTTTAAATTATCCTTGCTCACTTATCATACCTCTCAACTTCTTTGCTCAATGATTCTCAAAAAAGACAAAAATAATTGGGGGCAAAGGGACAAAATCAGGGGCAGATTTTAAATACTACTCTTATAAACAGAAATTTGAAACAAGGACAGGTTTTGCAGTATCTGAAGAATATGAACTCTAAAGCATAATTGTCTGTCACCATTTTGGGACTGCAATCCTCAATGATGTCCCAGAAAACCATACATTTTATGAGAAACAAACCAACAATATGGCAACAATCTGGAAATTCTGTGAAATTCTGGACAATTGGGAAGTATATAAGTTAATAACTTAACGCCCCACCCAAAAAATAAATAGATAGATAGATAGACAGACAGATAGACAGTTAGACACTAGATAAATATCCATAGTGTCAGCATAAGAACATTGAAAAATGGAACATCAACATGGAGGATTAACTCTGGAACAGGCAAAACCAAAAGCAAGTGTTTTGCCAGGGAGCGCAAAGATACTAACAGAAAATAACAGCATTTTATCAGGTGATTATTATATTGGGAGGTGATTTATACCAGGTGAGAAATAAGAGTGGTGTAAGTGAAGGGCCAAGGGCAGGAAGAGTAACTCTAGATGGAAGATTGCTGAATGGCTTTGCAAAAAAAACATGGGATAATGGATGCAAGTGATTGCATACCCTTGCTGTTCATCACAGCACAGATCGTTGTCAAGATTAGACAGAAGTTATATATCAAAGGAACATTAATATCAGGTGGAGCACATACTGACTCACCTAATATTGTTATCAGATCACTTACTAGTGGAGCTAGAGATGGAAAGACTGAGAAATAGTGCAGTAAAAAGATACTGGTGTTCTTCCTGTGATGGTGAAAAACTAAGACTAAGAGTGAAAAGCTAACCCAAGTTAACAAGAATAATGGAAGAGATAACAGGAGGTACTAAGGGATGTAATCAATGGATGGGAGCCAGCTAAGACAAATCTCAGAGGGTGGCTACAAACAGAGGACAGAATGGATAGAGAGAAAAGGCAAAGTTAAGGAGAGATAGACCAAAAAGTTTAAAGGAATTACAGGAAAGATGGGCAAGAGTCATTAAGAATGAAAAAGAAGAAAGGCAAGAGACTGAAAAGAAATGGGAGGAATACCAGATGGAATGCAGAGGCAACAAAGAGCAATATGGCAACATTCATCCAATAATACCCCATAAGTCACAAAGGCTACTGGTGAGCAAGCTAAGACAACAGAAAGCAGAAAGGAAGATCTATAAAGGAAGAGACAGTAATGCATAATAAATAAGTATCTAACCAGAAAAGACAGAAAAAATATGTAGGAACTATTATAAGGCCATGCCAAACTGCCTATTTTATAACTGGAACTTTTCTCCCCTGGTCTCTTCTGAAAAGGGACTGCCACAGCTTAGTTCGACTAACCCAGTCTACAAAAGCAATAAATAAATGCATTAAACAAATAAATATAGGGAAAAGAATTGCTGAAGGATTTAACAAAAGAAGAGACAAAGGACCAGCTAAAAGTACAGACAGAGGGTCTAAGTCCCTGTAAGAAGATGGAATTACAATTGAAATGTGGAAATAGTGCAAACCCAAGATCCTCATGAAATGCTACAGGGCATTTAATATAGTTTTGAAAGAAAGACAAGCCCCAGAGTCCTGGAAGATAGTGGTAGCATTGGCTATTTAATCCAGGGTCATATTGCCCAGTATCAGTACTAAATCATGATTATAAAATATCTGTAGTAATTGTAGCATATATCCTCCCGCGGTAGTGGTGCTGCGATAGCATTGTCACCTCACAGCAAGACGTTGTCCCATTCGATTCTCAGCTAGAGCATCTTCTGTGTGGAGGCATGCATGAATGGGCGTGCCTTCGTTGAAGGTTGCACATCAGGGCTGGTAACTCGGCACGTAAAAATCCACTACCAAACATTAGCAGATCGCAGTTCCACTGTTGTGACCCCTAACCGGGATAAGCCGAAAGACACAACAACACAACAATTGTAGCAAATATCCTGGATCAAAATTTCTCCAAAATAATCAACATAGATCAGTGTGGATTTGTTAAGGGTGAACAAAGATTTGACAAAATCTTTAAAAGTCAACTGCTCCAGAGGGATGCAGAAAAAAGAAACTGGTATAAGTGGGACAAAATGCAGAAAAAGGCTTTTAACAGGGTGTACTGGAGACATGTATGTGAAATATTGCATAAAATGGAGATTACACTAGATTTTATACTCAATGCAGGAGTTATAAATGGCTGTGATCAAGAATAATGGAGGAGAAACAACAGAGTTTGAAACTGAAAGAGGCATTTGGCAGGGATACACGTTATCACCCTTATTGTTAGATATATATCTGGAATCACTGGCACAAAAAACAAGGCAAAGTCGGACACAATAATGAAACTAGGCAGGAAAAAGGAGAAATTAGCCATGTTTCCAGATGATGTGCTAATATAGCTAACATAACTGGAAAAAGATATTCCAAGGCTATGTGAATTATTAAGAAAGTTTACAAAAATTTTGTAAAAAAAAAAAAAAGTGTTAAGGTGTGTTTCATTGTTGAAATAAAAGAATGTCAATTAAAAGGGATATAGGAATAAAGACTGAGGAACAAATTAAGTACACGCAGGGAAGATTTATAGTGGTGAGAGTTTGATACAAGGGTGTAAGACTTACACTAGCTGCTCTATATAGTCTACTAAAAGTAGTGAGATAGGATATAAAGAATATTATTGAAGAAATTATAGCCTTTCATCAATGTTGAATGACAGTAGCAAGAGATTGGAAGTCTACTGGAAATAAGGGAGATGTCTCTGGAGGGCCAAGATAGCAGTGAATACTGGCTGGGAGTAGATGCTTAGCAAAATATATATACACATTTGGGTTTATTGATGTAATGAAAATAAGACAGAAAGAAGTGGAATATGGTCTGTGGGCAAGATTAGATAGATGTTACGTACTAAAAGTATACTGTAACAGTATCCAAACAAAACAAATCTGGTGATACTGTCAACTCACTCACCTATATAAATTAAGTTTGTAAGCAAGTACAAGCATATTGTGATAATCATTAGCATTTTCTACTATTCTTTACAAAAATAAAATATACTAAAATTAATTTTATTAGAGTTGAACCTAAGCAGTAAAAACATTGAAAATAAATGGAATAATCATAAGTTGAAGATAATAAATGTGGTCAAATGAAAGCAAATGAGCTAAGGTCACAGTAGCTATCTAGAGCACTTAAAAAGTAATGGATTTACAGAAGCAAAAAAACTCATGGAGTACAACAGACTGAAGAGCAATTGGAAGAAGCTAGAAGGTCTATGCAAGAGTATTTAGAAAACAAGAATGAACAACTATTTTTTGATAATAAACCTAGAATAACCAAATTGTTGACTCAACATTTGAGGCAATGAAAGGCTATAAGGATGATAACTAAAATAAGGAATTATGAGAACAGCAGGGCAGACAAAGGAAAAACTTTTATCAGCCTCTTAATCTGGTTTCTTACACTGACATATTTCTAGTGCATATAGGAGTTTATGTAGTATATAGGTTCATAGGTTCATAGGTAAGTACTAGGCTATCTGCCAAGGGGATTTATAAGCCTAGCCAGAATGTGTTGGCTTTCACCATCCCCTTAGATTATTTCCCTGTGCCTCTGTCCAGCAGAGCCATTAGTTCCCTGTGCCACTGTCCAGCAGAGCCATTAGTTCACTGTGCTACTGTCCAGCAGAGCCAGTGCAGTGATCCCCAGGGTAAATTTTCTGTTTCCCATCCACCCATCAAGGTTTCTCTTGAAGAGTGTTAGTGAGGGGCTCTGCCTGATGTATATTGGAATCCTGTTCCAAAGCATGGGGAGTCTCGGGGATAGGAATCTATCCCTCCAGTATGTCCTATTTATAATTGTAGTGAGGTTTATATCTCTACAGCATGTGGCTCTCTGGGATTTGTTTGTTTTTTTATGTGGAGCATGTCCATCAATTCTGGGTTGGACATGGCCTTGTATGTCAGGCAGAGATCACCTCTGAGTAAGCGGCATGCAACCGAGTACAGCTGGAGTTTCTTTTGTCGGGCTGCATAGGGCATCTGTTTGAGGCCAGTAATCCTCTTGATGAGGTACTTTTGTGGCCTTTCCAGCTGTTGCAGGTGTCTTGTAAGGTACATCCCAAATGGGGCATTGTATTCTATGATGGGTCTAATGAGTGATGAGTAGAGAGGCACAATAACCTCTTTTGTTCTAGATGCGAACCCATTTGTGATTAGGTGGGCTACATAGAAGGATTTTCTAACCACCTTGGCAATATGATTATCAAAGGAGAGATTACTATCTACTTGGGTCCCCAGATCCCTTATTACATTTTCTGTATTTAGGGGACTACCACCTATGTGGTAGTTCACGGGTACTTTGTTTTTTCCAAAGAGGATGACTATGCACTTTTTGGCATTTAGCTTGAGGCCATGATTTTGACACCAGGTATCCGTCTCAGTGAGACCCATCTGGAGGGTGTCTGTATCAGCAGGAGAATCAATTATGGCCCCTAGTTTGCAGTCATCTGCGAACTTGGTCAGCCATAGTCCTCCTATGCTTGCCTGTACCTCTGAGAAGTATATACTGAACAGGAGGGGTCCTAGGACTGAGTGCTGGGGGACGCCACTTGTAACCAGTTTAGAGTCGGACGTAGAGCCTGCAACTCTCACCATGTGGGTTCTATCCATGAGCAACCCATCTCATAACGTAGGGGTTTATGTTCAAGCTGGTGAGCTTGTCTATTATACTTGAATGGGAAATGGTGTTGAAAGCCTTTGCAAGGTCTAGGTAGGCTGTGTGGACCTCCTTTCCCTCATCTAATGCCTTGGTAACCATCTCAAAGAAGTCCACCAGGTTTAGGAGGCATGATCTGCCCTTAACAAAGCCAAACTGGGTAGGGTCCAAGGTTTGGAGGTTCCCAATGTCTCTGTTAATGAGTTCCATGATTATGCATTCCATAGCCTTGCAGACCAGGCTAGTCAGGCTTATAGGGCGATAGTTCCTGGGGTCCGTTGTGGCTCCACCTTTGTGGAGCGGGATAACTGTTGCTGTGCGCCACTCTGTAGGTATGTAGCCTGTAGAGAGGCTGAGTTTGAACAGTGTGTTTAGGTGAGGGGTTAGTTTATTTTTGAGCTCTTGTAAGACACAGCCTGGGACCTCATCCGGTCCCATTGAAGCTGTGTTTTTGGCTTTGGATAGGGCTGTTTTAACCTGTGTGTCGGTGATTGACTGGGCCCTACATTCTTCTGGTATGGTTATGGGCCCTTTAGGGGGTGAGAGGGGGGTGAGGTTTGCACTAAACCTGTCTGCCAGAATGTTTGCAATATCAGTCAGTTCAGTGTATTTTGTGCCATTCTGCACTAACTCAGAGCAGATTTGAGAGTTTCCACTTAGGTTCTTGACATAGCTAAAGAACGCTTTGTGGTTATCTTTGGAGTCATTGGCAATTTTTCTTTCGAAACTAGCCTTGGATGATTTAATGAGGGATCATAGTTTCTTGCTGATACTGATACGGATGTCTTTCCTTCTTGGGATTTTACTCTTTTCTGTACTAGTTTCCTCCTTCTCTTGTATAGCTTGTTTATGGCAGGGGTCCACCAGACTGGTTTCCTTTTCTTGAAGGAGTGAGTCTCGGTTTTACTTGGGATAGCACAATCCATGCATTCTTGCAGATGCTCATAGAGTGCCTTTGTAACAGTTTCGGCAGCTTGGACAGCATTGTCCTTTAGCATAGGGGCTGTGAACCTTTCCACCTCGGTCTTAAGTAATGTAAAGTTTGCTTTTGAAAAGTTTTTTATGGTGGCTTCCTTGATTGGGGGTGGGGGCGGGATGTGGATATCCAGAGTGATTACTCTATGGTCTGATCTAACCAGCGAGGGGTTGACCTCCGGTGTGGAACACCAGTCACCCATGTTGGTGATGACCAGGTCCAATATGTTGTTCCCTCTGGTGGGGATGTTGACCAGTTGATCCAGGGCGTTCGAGTTTATAAATTCTAGGAAGCGTTGGGCAAGGGAGTTAGTACTTGAGTAGTTCTCCCAGTTTATGTTTGGGTAATTGAAATCACCCAGTATTAAGGTGTTTGGTAGGACCTTCATATTTCCCAGTGTCTCCAGAAATGCGGAATGGGAGTCCTGGGCCATGGTGGGTGATCTGTCGCAAACTACAATTTGGATTGCAGTTTTGCCCATTGTTAGTTGCACATGGATGATCTCTGATGCATTGTGCTGCACCACTAACCTGGAGGTATGGGTATCCTTGATGAATATGGATACCCCCGCCTTTTGTGTTTCGGTCCTGGTTCTGTGGCCAAAAGGTATGGTATGAGTTATAGCCTAGTAGTACTGGGGTGCTCTCAGGAGCCTTAAACCAGGTTTCTGTTACTGCACAGATGACTGCACTATAATTTATACTTAGTTTGCAATATTTATGAATATTTTTTTCTTTTTTCTCATAATGTACTCTAACTAGATCTTTTAATCTTACTCTAGCTGAATTAAATCTTACCTTTATGTTCTGAATTTTGCTATGTACTAATTCTGTATATAATATTTGAGATTAGAAAGACCATGGTGTATTTTCTGCTCTTTGAGCTCAGGTCATGGCTGAAAAGGGTCAATAGATCAGTCCATTTACCATGTAAACAAATAGCACATATATAAATAAATAAACAGAATAATAAGTATGTTATATAAAGAAGTACTAGATTTGAGAAGACAATACAATACAAAGGTAAAAATAACATGGAGTGAATGATTAAAAAAATATATTATAGAAGAGCAGTAATATGTCTTAATCTTAGATATATAACCAAATCAAGAACATTTTTGCATGGAAATATTTACACAATATTTTATACTCCTAATAAACTTGAAAAAATGCTCCCACAGAGAAGAGGCATAATTTTGAGATATGATGGCTCAGAAAATGATTTTTTGACAGCATATATTCTGGAAATGTAAGGAGTTGTTTTGGTACTAAAAAAACTGAATAATTCACCTAGTCTTATATTTGCAAGATGGTTTAACTTCAGTATAGAGATTTTTTTTGTGAGGTTGGTATAAAATAGCATTATACAAAAAAGTGAAAGTCTTGCTATCTTTAGTATTGATAGTGCTAAGAAAGCTGTAACCAGAAAATAGAAAACCAAAAGCACCCACCAATAAGAAATGTCCAAAGATGATTACAGAAATTAAAAATATGTAACTGAGAACTATTAGAGATCAAAAACAAATATTCATAGCAAGAAAATTAGTTTGTATGGATTCCTATATTGCAATTTGAGCTCAAAGCAGGTGCTGGTATGGAGCAAAGTCCTGAAGAACTATATCTATTTAATAAAATAGACTCCAATACAACGTAAGAAGACACTAGTCCAATTGTTTAGACTTGCAGTAGGGTATAAATACAATAATATGGCTATCAATTAATTCCTGATCTTAGATTAGGTTGTAATTAGTTAAGTTGTGTGTGTGTGTAATTATTTTTGTTAAATGAGCATTGTTAAATCAAACATAGGATTGAGACTGAATATAATAGCAAAGCGTGATACTTGGATCTGCATGCTTAACACATGGCAAGTTATTGATAATTGAATGTAATCTCTGATTTTCAGGTATGAGGCTGCTTTATTAGTATTGTATAAAGATATGATTATAAAATGGCTTCACCAGCAATTAGTAACAAAAGAACAAGAGCAACATGTATGCATGAGGAGAGCATGGCATGTTACTAGAGAAAATGTAATTAATAAAGTATTTACATTACTCAGGAAAAAAGATTCACTATTTTCATAGTCAGATCCATGGCACAGTAATCCCTTGACTGCAGCCTAGTTGACTCAGGTTTGATTAGTAGCCCAGGTACAGGAGGAACTGACAAGAGGAGATGAGAGTGAGCAGCCAATACTAGCACACCCATTCTGGGGGGCAGACTTGTCAGACTGTTGCAGTACCAGCATGCAGCATGAGCAGGTGTACATCACACAACATTATGATCAGCAGTGTGTGCATGGCTTTGCCAAGCTGGTGATGGTACATTCTGCCATGCATGCATGCATGCACAGAAGCACGCAAGTTTAGAGATACTGTGAGCCTGGATTATGATGTAGATACACATGGCAGCTGTAAGGGCAGGGGGTAGGATTCACTAACAAAAACAATCTTTAAATATATATCATGAAGATGTAGCCTTGGGGTGAGGTGATTTTACAGTCCTGTGGCCTGGGGACCAGTTTCTGTGATGATGTGAGGTATTGCCAGCTATGCCAAGAGAAGTAGAGCAGTGGATGTGTAACATATGTCAGCATAGCTAGCTGGAGTTTTGTAAATAATTATATGTCATTTGTATAACAAACTAATTTGTACAGATGCTTGTGTTGAAAATGTATTTGTAAAGTTGCTTATGTTAAAAAATGTACCAACAGTGGATCCTGCTGGACAGAAAGAAAAATGCACCTGTATGTCACACTGTGTTGTAACTGTGGAAATTAATATACTGTAACAGAGGATACTGGAAGAGAAGAGGTTAATCTTAGTCCAAAAACAACAAAAAACAGCGGAAGTGGACTGGTAAATAAGGCACGGACTGTTTATTACTGTAAGCGCTTTTGGCCAAGACAATGCTCAGCCTTCATCAGACAAAAAGCCTTAAACACAGCAATCCATATATATATATATATATATATATATATATATATATATATATATACTCTAACAAGAATCAACTTAAAAACTAATTAATTAATTAATCAATCAAAGTGTCAAATCAATTAAAACCCCTACACCATTACCATTCAAAGGTTAAAATACCAGCCATACAATAAAGACACATTAAATTTTTTCATAATTTTTTCAGAATCCATATATAACCTAATAAATTCCTATTATTAACTTATCACAAATAAATAACCTCCTTCTACTCTATAAATAAAGTGAGTAATGATAAATATGTATATAAAAACACATACAATTTAAAAATAAATTTAAGTTCTTATATTCCTGACACTGCCACTTTAAAACAAAGTCTAACTATATAAGTAAAATATAAAATATAAAGTATGAAATCACTGAAGCTCACCAACTAGATGTTCATCTAAGTAGAGCTTTTAACTTAAGAATACACTTAATAGAAGCATAATCATTTAAACCTGGGGGAATATGTGCAGATGTTCTGATCTGCCAAAACAATTCTTGTTCTTCCAAGTGTAACTGCCAAGGTCCACCTCTAATATCATTTTTAACCTGGTGGACTACAGTAAATAGGAAACAATGTTCTGGATACTCTAAATTGTGCCTAGTGAGTGCATTAGTCAAATCCTTCCTCCCTATGGCATAAAGATGTTCATAAATTCTCTTCCTTCTCCTCCTCTCAGTTTTGCCTATATAGAAGGAGGGACATTTCTCACAAAAGGCAGCATATACTACCCCCCTAGATTCACAGTTGTAATTACCATTAATAAAATAGTTTTTCCTGTTAACGTTAATTTTATTACCAGGGAGGATGAATTTGCATTGGGGGCACATTCCACATTTTCGCATCCCCATGGCCTTATCTTTAGTTTTAACCTTGGTCTTTTCAACAAGATTTTTGAGATTAACACCCCTTCTATATGTAAATCTTGGGTGTGTACCTAAAACTTTAACTAAACCTCTATCCTCTAGGATAATACTCCAATTCTTAACTAAAATTTCCCTAATTAATTGGTGGTCCACACTAAATGTAAACAAAAAATTAATCCTAGGTAGTGCCGTGGTAGCCTTGTTTGTGATGACATTAAGTGATCTATCCATCGTGCCACCACCCAACAGGGGCAATAAATGCCCGTTGTTTCTTTTAACCTGCACTTCATCCTTCATCTGTTTTATTAGACGATCAGGGTACCCTCTACTCAAAAACATTTTTCCTATATTGTCACATTCCTTAATGAAATCTACCTCATCTGATATCATCCTGGCAGCCCTAACAAACTGCCCCTTTACTACACTTCTTTTTTGATGAAAGGGGTGACAACTTGAAAAATGGAGGTAACTATTTGAAAAAGTTAGCTTTCTGTAAATCATAGATTTAAACTTGTTGTTTACTTTGTCTTTACTTATTTTTACATTTAAGAATTTCATTTCATCAACTCCTATAGAGTACGTAAACTCTAAGAAGTCAGTCATTCTGGAAATACTGTCTATGAAGTCAGGTATCAGATTAAGGAGCCCTTTCCAGATAAAACACATGTCATCTTGGTATCTAGTATACCAAGTGACATGTTGTTGATACATTTCATTATTAAACAGCCAATGATGTTCCCAAAATGCCATTACACTATTTGCAAAACTGCACCCACAGGGTGAAGCCATAGCTATCCCGGTATTTTGAAGAAAAAACTGGTTCTTAAACACTAAAAAGTTATTTGATAATACCAACTCTAAAAGAGTCTCCACTACATACATCTGCACACTAGTGGCATTTTTAGCCATCATGAAGTTCCTTGTCCAATCAATACCCAATTGGTGTGGAATAACTGTATATAGATCTTTCACGTCTACTACTAGGAAGACATACTCCAAGTTGTATTCAATTTTATTTATATTCTCCAAAAAATTCCAGGAATCTTTACAAATCTGGGGTTCATCCTGTATCAATGGTTTGAGAATCCCATCAACATATTTGGCACAAGCATAAGTAATAGATCCTCTTCCATCCACTATTGGCCTAAGTGGGGGATCTATTGTTGATTGGTTAATTAATTAATTAGTTTTTAAGTTGATTCTTGTTAGAGTATATATATATGGATTGCTGTGTTTAAGGTTTTTTGTCTGATGAAGGCTGAGTATTGTCTTGGCCGAAAGCACTTACAGTAATAAACAGTCCGTGCCTTATTTACCAGTCTGCTTCCACTGTTTTTTGTTGTTTTTGAAGTTTTAGTTTTTATTTTTGTGCACGTTAATCTCAGTCCAGCTAACTTTGAAAAATAATTTGAAATTAAATTACTTAATTTAGGCCATAAATATTATATCTAACAGACCTGATTGCAGCCAGAGATGAAATATCTGTGAAAATAAGGATTAGGAATCCTTGTTATAATGTCCATAGCAGTGATCTAATTGCTACTCTAGAAGAGTAAACGTTTGAAATTGTTTTATGACTTTCAGAAGCTGCAACAGATTTTAGCAAAGCTCTAGGTGTGTAAGGTAACACATCTGTGCTAAATCCTGACAGCCACTAGTAAAGGGGGTGTGATAGTATGAGAACCAGAAGTCAGATGACCAGATGTATGTTATGTCATTCTGTAAATGATGTTTTAGTACTAGATGAGACTGAAGTCTCAGGGAAGTCTGTTTTTTGAAACTGACAGAAAAAAACACTCACCTACTTCACCTTGCCTTGCTCTATTAAGTAACCAGGGAATAGTAATTCTTTAGATCAGTCTGGAAAATATAGTCAGATTAATTTAATACTGTTTTTTCTGTACCTGTATAAATCTATTCATTTATGTTATTTTAATATTTCATGTGATTGAAATTCTGGTATTTATTGTAAATTGATATTTGGTATTTTCATGTTATGTTATTATTTATTTCTAAATATATTTAAACTCTTCTTTATGGCTGGTCCTTTAGAGAATATTTTAACCTTTGAGAGTACTTGTATCTATGTGGTAACTCTGTGGCCACTCCTGAAAGCCTTACTGCATTGGACAAACACTATCCTTGGTATTAATATTAATTTCACTCAGTATAATTGGGTACCTTTGTAAGAGCTTTAGACTAGCTGGCTTTGGACTGTCTGATAGTAGTGTAACTACCTTATAGTCTAGGCAGAAGGGAGAATAGCTAGTAAATTTGTGTGTGTGTGTGTGTGTGTGTGTGTGTGTGTGTGTGTGTGTGTGTGTGTGTGTGCACGCAAATCAAATCTCCAAGAGTGTGTGTGTCACCTGCTTAGAGCAGGGACACAAAGCACTGGTTTCACAGAGAGGGTGCTGGAGGACTTGGCTTGGACACTCGCCTGAGGACTCAACTCTACAGCTTTGCCAGTGAGGAGTCTTACTGGGGACCTGGAGAGAGAGAGGGTACCCAGCCCCTGGACTGAATGTGTTCCTGTGTGTTCTTAAGGGAAATTCTGCTTGATGCAGACAGCTGCATCTGGAAATACTGTGTGTACCCATTTTTGTTTCAAGTGAATGTCCCTCTCCAGTGTTAGTAGTGAGGATTCAGGATGCTTGATTACTGGCCCAGAGGGGGATGTCACAGTTTCAATTTGTAGCCCTTCCTAAAACAATTTGATGGACAAAGCTCAGGGTAGTTAAGCCAGACCACAAACATCTGAGACAAAAACTGGACTTTCCTCATGGCTGAGAGGAAAAATGAAGCAGAACATAACATGATGTATGTACCATCATACTTGCTTGAAAGACAGCTCCGTCCATTCAGTTTTCACCTTGCCCAGTGGAACAGAGCTCAATGGACAAGGATTGAATGGGTTGAATACTTACAGGAGAAAGGCTGATGGCCATCATGGGGTAATGTTTCTGTTATATTTAGCCATAAATAACAATATCATCAGTATTATTCTTCACATATTATATCACTTGGATGAGTAGTTGCATGATGTGCTTAAGCATCCTTGATGCCCAACTTACACCAGGGATTAATCTTTATATCCCTCTGAGGTTTTTACCAATATTTTTACATTAGATTTTTTTTGTTTCTGTTACTAAGATTTCAGTTTTCAAACATAATTATTTATTGTGTTAGCATAGTTACCCGAGTCTATTAGCATTTTGACTTTTGTATTCATTAGTTTCCTACATACATCTGGTTTTGTTTCAGTTAGTTGAAAAAATGTATAGGCATAAATATATTCTTTTATATTTCTGTTAGTTTCTCCAGCGTTATGTTGAATCATTTCAAAACATTTTGCACATTTGTTCTTGGTGTTCTACCTTTTTCTGCATTGATGCCTGATATATCTCATAGTTCACTTCTTTAATGTATCCTCTAATTCTTGTTAAAACATTTACAAGTTCTAACAAACATGGTTTTATTTATTGCAAATTAAATGTGTTTTGCTTTGCAGGACAGTGTTCAGCCATTCACAATATTGTTACATTAACTTTCTTTATTTTGGATTCAGAGTCAGTCAATTTCTTTTTGGACTAGCTTTTTAGCTTTTGACCCAGTTTTGTTATAATTATAATTTCACTGAAACTGCCTGACTTTCTGCCTTCCTTGCCTGTACCACAAGTATTTCTAATGATCTAGTAAAGTCAAAGAGATTGTTAAAAGCAGCCTATGATAAAGCTTTTCTTCATTTTCTTTCTGAAATGCAAACCGACTTCATGGCATAGAAGGATAAAGTATTGATTATTGCCCCGATTAGCCTAGTTCAATTTGTGGCCTATGTGCTGGAGTAGCTGTGTCGGAGAAAGAGACAGTGAGAGAATGAAAGAGTGAAATGAGTGAAAAGAGAGATTCTCTTCACATTTATCTGAACGAGGATATGGGGGGAATGCGTAAAAGTCAGGGCCCCATGTTATATCCCTGGTACAGATATGGTACAGAGATAAGGTACAGGGGTTACTGAAGGCACTTTGCCTTCAAAAGGGCAAGAAGATTGACTGGATGATTCTTGTAGAAGCAGGTGACATGACCCTCACATACAGCAACTGCACATCATCCCTTGTCATGATGTAGGCATGTGCAGTGAAGAACTGGCAGGACTTACGTGAACTCTCGAACTGAGTGGATGATTGCCCCATTCCAGTCACATGATCTTCACCCTTGGTAAGTCTCTTATTTCCTCAGGGAATAAACAGGCATAATGTATAGAAAGAACATAGGCCTTGATGGTCATCAATGAATTGCAGAAGGAACCAAAAAATCATGAACTGCAATTTTTAAATTGTATTTATTTTCTTTTTTGCCTTAATCATGTGTCATATATATCTGTTGTCTCATGTTCCTCTTACAATGCACTTTTCACCTAAAAATATCAATCTGAATTATCCTTTTTGGGTATAAAATATTTATATAACTTACCTTGCACATTGTTGAATACATCTCATGAGTCTGACATTTCACTGTAGATTTGTTACACTTTGTCAGTAGCCACATGCAGCAATAAAGCTGTTAATCTTGCATCTGTTGTTTTATGTAAATAAGCTGTAAAGTTATATATATTTTTTGCTCCCCTGGGGCCTTGTCCAATGGCTCCACTACAGGCACCCAATTGGCTCATTTGTTCTGAGGGCATCAGTCCTTGGCATTGGCATTCCAGGCTAGGCAACAGCCTTATGGCCCATATATCACTATCTAGGGATCCCAAATATCACTCCATAGTGAGAATTATTTGGTAGGCAGCAGGGCAGCTTGCTTGTCCTGGGAGGATGGCTTACCCTTTCCTCCTGGGAACACACCCCACCACCTCAGTGGTTCCTCCAAGCTCCACCCATTGTTGTATCCCAAGGGAGGCATTCCACATGCCAAATTCCTCTTGGATACCAGTGTAAGATGCACTGTAGCATCACAGGCTTGATTAATTTGAAATCCACATGATTACACCTAGTGCTTCTGATAGGTATCACCCTTGTGATGGGCCTATGCCACTTGCCTCCCTCCAGGATGGGTGAGTCAGCAGCAGCTGGGTATACCACATTGCAGCACTGGCAAAGAGGCAGTGTTTGGTTCACAAATATGAGCCATGATATAGACCACACAGAATAAAATGGTTCATGCATTATCACATCTAGACTATGCAGGGAGGTGCATGGACAGGTCGCACTATGCATGATATATATATATAACTGTACCCACACAAGTTAGGGGGTGGGAAGAGCACAGATATCATCACTTGCACAGGTGGTTATCAGGACACAGTGACTGGTGACTACAACACTATAAAATTGGAATGATCATGGCAGGTGAACATGGCAATCTTGTACTCTGGGAGATTGTAGAGAGTAAAGAATCACATCTTAAAGTGGCGGGATCATGCAACTATTACATGATTATTGGTATTAACCACTATATCAGCTTGTAGTGCTGAGGCTTGAAGTAGTCATTGGAAGGGAAGGAGTAGAACTACAGGACCATGTGCATTCACCTTGACAAGGCATACTATGTGTTGACCCTTATGAACACTGTCACCCATGAAGTGGTCATCAACCACAATGGGAGGCAGCCTGTGTGTGCCCATAGGTGAAAGGGAAGTGGCAGAATTATGTGAATATGTACATGCAACCTGATGAGTAGTCACTGGTGTTAAATCACAGAAATTCCTTCAGCTATGATCTGGATGACTGGGTATGACAGGCTGAGAGACTACAGATGGCAGTGAGGCCATCTCTCCATCAGTCTCAGCAGTCTGATTTGTGACAATCTGTGTTTGACCTTCCTGGACCTGACCCTCCAACAGGCATGGAAAGAATAGTCTCGGGAAGCAGAATGGAGGGCAGTTGCAATGCATCTTATGAGACAACATATGGCAAAACTGACCTCAGTATTATTGCCTGCTCCCTGTCCTTATACTCCACGCTACTGTGTACTTGTTGCACATTAACTTGGACTCCACAGAACACTCTAACAATTTCCACAATACTGCTGCTAGCAGCTAATTGTGCCTAGATCACTGCCCTGCATATCTGTTTGCTAATGCCAAATGTTTCAGCCATGTCAGGGAGAGACATGGAGTCATGGTAGGATCTGACCCCACAACAGCTATCCCTTATGGTGGCTATGGATACCTCAGAGATACTACTTATTTTATATGCTGTGTGTACTGCAGACACAGACAGAGTCTGCAAGAGACTCTGAAGTAGAAGCTCTCTGTCATGCCGTGATGAAGCTTTGTGCTCAGCCTGCACTGCTACTAGGGCCTCTGTTATAACGGATGTTGGTGAACCCAAGCATTGCTGTGTTGTAGATAGTGCTAGTATCACTGGACCATACCACTTGCATGTTGCCATCACTGTCAGTTAGAGGTGCTCTGTTGACATCAGCCCTATGTTATCCAGTTGTGCTGGACTGCCCATCAGTGTAACTTATGAAAGCAGGAGCATATATGACAACACGACACAAACATATGTCCCTATGACCCCCTTGACATGCAGAGTATAACACATTAAATAAATGCATAGCATACTTGACATAAATACCTTGTCATCCAGGTTGTGGCAGCTGCACACCAGAGGTGCCTAGAAAGACAGATATGCAGGTGAGTCTTGGTTAGTCCTTCCCTTCAAATGCATTGGAGTGTGCTATACTGTACCACAATGGCCATTACTAACCTGATACATTCCCAAATGACACATAGGTGGTTGGTTTCAGCCCAGCTCCCACATCCAAGCTACCCCCCTGGGTATGAAGGACCCCTATTCCTGTCTGGCAAATGTCACAAAAAACTCCTCAGCCTCATTAAGACACTTTACTGTTGGTGGTTTCTCCCTGTGATGGACCTGTCTGCCACAATGGCCTGTGACTTTTCCTCTTAACAGAGTATCATATCAGTAACCCTTCATCAAACCTGCTGCAGAGATCTATTATGGCTGCTGCAGCATGCACATCCTGCACGAGTCCCTGCCAAATCTGTTCCTGATACTACTTGTCTATGGCACTTTTGCCTAGCAGATGTATGTGTGTGTCTGTGTATGTGCATTTACAAGTGTGTGTGTAAAGGACCTGTAGTAACACATCATTCTCCTGGACTGCATACTTTTCCAGCCAGTGTCTCCCTTAGGTGGCCTTTCTGGCACAGGTACACTTGTGGGAAATACTGTCACTCAGTTTGTGTATGGTATGCTATAGGATGGACATAATTATGATCATCCCTTATCCCTTTATGCAGCCATTTATGTGTCATAATTGATGCTATGTACAGTCTCTGCATCCTCCCATTTCTGTACTGTAACCATGGCCATGGGCTCCCTCACCCCTTTATGCACCTGTTTATCAGCCACAGATACTGTTATGCACTGCCCCCCATTACAGACTATAGCTATGCTTAAAAATGCAAACCTCAAACCCCAACTCCTCTGTGGTTTGTCCTTCACAATGTCTTCATTGTACATGGCTCCCCTAAAACATCAAGTAGATGTTGCAGTACCATGGTAGTGTGCTGTGCTGCCAGACACATGTATATTACAACATCTGTCTCAGTGTAACTGACATCTACTGTAGGGCTTGTTGTTCTTGCTCATGTATTTTGCCATACTGAATTTCTTGCTAAACTCTAATTTCTTCCCTAATTTTGTAAAGTTGCAAGGCTACAGACTCTCTACTTAAATTCCTCTATTCCACAGTTGGAAAGTATTTAGGGGGCTATTATTCTAATAAGGGATTTTTAGTGCCACTGTTTCTGAATCACCACCATGGAGGACTGTGCTACCCAGACACTGATAGTACCAGTACTTGTCATGGTGACACTGAGGCATGTGACCTGTATGCTCATGCATGAGGAGCAGCAATAGGGAGCGGCAATAATACCACAGTGTACTGCTGCATTGCATCACATGTAAACTATAAATGTGCATCCATAAGCGTGGGGATATCATTGTTTTCCTTGGCTCACCTGACTGACTGACAATGGCAGACATTGTGAAATGCAGATCTCCAGCATTGCGTGCTGGGGAGGGCATGATTTTACTGTTTTTAGTGCATATGGACTTCCATAAGTTCCTGCTCGGACATTATGATGGGCCTTACAGAAGGTGGATGCCTGGCTTGATATCACCAGAATGGTAAATGATGCCACTGGCATCACCCATTTTGGTCAGCAGTGTAACCTACTGTGGCACCACCCTAAACTGCTTTGAGAGTGGTTGGCAGAGGTTAGAGAGAGGGAGAGAGACAAAGAGAAAGAGAGAGAGAGAGAAAGCTGAAGATATACTGTAGCATTTTAGGTTGATAGGTTCTTATGTGATTACTATGCTAATGATCCCAGGAGGGCTTTTCAAGCCTAGCCATGCTTCCCAAATATATCTGACAAGTTTTGATACCTTAAGGTTATATTAAGGGGTATATGTATTTTTAGTGAGGGTGGTCAAGCATTTACAGGCTGCCTCAGAGATATAGGCATCAGACCAGGGGTAAATTTCCAGTTACCCATCTACTGATCCACGTTGTGCTTGAAATGTGTTAGGGATGAAATCTGCTTCCAGTAGTATTGTATTTAAAGTACCCTGCCCATTAGGAGTGCATGTTTTGTTTTGCAGCAGTTAAGGTTGGTTGCTGAGAATGGCAGTGGCTGAGGTGCAATATCAACTAGATGATCACCTTAGCAATATAGAACTCGTTCTGGTGTGGCTAATGGAGTTATGTCTCCAGCAGGCTCCATCCATCAGGCCACCAGAGGTGCAACCAAATCATAACATTAGCCATTCCAGCCATACCAGAACTCCAACCCATCCCAGTCCTGGTGTCTTCTGTCCCAAGTCATTTCCCATTCCTTGTTTGTTATTCTGTCCTCCCTATCACACCATTTCTACCTTCTATATGCCTGTGCACAGCTACTGTCCTTCCAACCCATTGTGTTTCTAACTCTCATGTCAGTCTGCATTTGTGTTTTGTATTTGCCAGTCTACCTCTTCTAGCCAACCTTTTCCCTTTGTCTTAGCCACAGCTTTCCCTCACTAGCACCACCACATGACATACTTTTATGTATAACAAAATGTCTCTTTTCCTCAAAATATTCCTTCCTTCCCTCTACTTTTCATGGCTTATGGTTACCCTTATGTGTTTCTTTCTGCATGCTGTCCTCACCTTTCCTATTTTCCTATCTACTCTATTTCCACCATATTTATATACTGGATCATGGCACTTTGATGTGCTGATCTTCAGTGGTCTAGCTGATTGTCACTATGCTGACCTTGTGCCAGACAGGTTTGAGATGTAGCTATGCAGAAATACATTGTGCCCTTGAACACATACTGACACAGCTGAACAAGCCTGCCTTCGTTGTGCTGTTACAGACATCAGTCAACCTAGCACTGCTTCTCCATTATCACTACATTTCTCTTTATTTATGTAGTCCTTTAGTCCAACTGCTGCTGATATTCAATGCCTAGTGCATGAATAGTTATACAGCTCATCACACAGTGAACCCTGTAAAAATGGCAATTCCAACTTATATCTTCAGTTTGAAAACGCTTCTTCAGTTAAAATGGTAATTTTGCAGCTGTAATTCTAATTAGAGGATAGTATCAAAATAAGAGCAGCTTTGATTAAAACTGTTGGTGAAACCATTTATATACCATAATAAAAAGTCTATGGTAAAGACTGAAGAAAGTACAGTTATGTTTTTTTTTTCTTAGCTCAAATTTCTAAACAGTTTTTCACAGCTTGCCTTTGCAAGAAGACCCTGCACCACCACTACCCCAGTATAAATTGTCATTCACACTAACTGACACTATACAATAATTGAACAGACATTCTCTGATAACCGGTTAGTCATATCTACAAATAATGTTATAGATGGATTTCTGTTATAAATGTCAGGCTAATGTAAATAATGTACAGTTATATAGATGTTCTATACAATTATTATGGATGTCATTCAATTATATTTTGAAAATAAAAACCTTTTGAGCAAAAAAAAAAAATAGTCATTCACACATTTAGTCATCTGACATTCAGTGTCAGGATATGCAAACTTGCAAACAATCAGATAAAAATGCATTCTCTCATTCACAAAACACATTCTTTTACATACATACATATACAAAAGTCATACAAAAGTTAGCTGACGTTTATTAGAATTGTTTATGGGTATAGATAATCAGTGTGCATTTACAGAATGGCAGTCCAGAAAAGTGCAAATAGTATAAGGAGCTACAAACAGTTCATGAATTCACAAATTTCTCGTTAAAATATGAGCATTACAATCAAGTGTGTGTGAGATCTACCTTTCTGTGACAAAAAATGCTCTGGTCTACAAAGTCGCATAACATCAATTCAGTTTTAGAAGGGTCAGCAGTAGAAAAAATAGGGTCTGTATTAGATGCTCGAAGTTACTGAACTTCGAATACAATATAATCGACACCATATCGTCGAAGTCCAGTAACATCGAACACCTAATAAAAACATAACAAACAGTCAAAAAATAGAACTACTTGCTTTAAGCAGGGGGGCAAGCCCCCTGCACCCCCCACACCCCCACTACTTAAATATTCCAACTTCGAGACCACACTACATTGAAGTAAACAGAAATCTCCCCTTACAGAAATTTCTGTTTACCCCTTTGATGTTCTGCAGTTTCGTTGTTTACGTGTCAACAATGTCAGATTCGACACTGTGAACCTTCGCGATTCTGATATAGACCCAAAAATACTGGTGGTGTGATAGATTGCTCTGTGCTGCTGCTGTTTTGGCATGTTGAGAAAGTGGAGACTAAGAAAACAAACTGCTATTACCGAATTGGACTCATCACTTTTGCTTCATTTTTTTGCAGGACTACAAAATGAGTAGCATGTTTTTTTGTTTGTTTTTTTTTTTTTGTTAGTTTTGTTTTGTTTTTTTGCAAACACTCTGTTATGGCGACAACTTTTGAACAACAGTGGTACTGAACTGAAAACCATACAAGAAATACAGTTATCTGTGCCTATAAATTAAACTACATTGGACAAACCTAAAGGAAGACCAAAACCCATAGCCAGGAATATATTAGGGATTCTTGCAACAAAATCTTTTTTAACACCTTTATTAAATTATCACTTAAGACTTAGGCAGACATATAGTAACAGAAAAGAAAACAAGCCATTTTAAAATTTTTCCATTTAAATACAATATGCATCACATATATTTTTTTGCTACTATCATCAGTTCAGCATTATAAAAAATGGCTAAATTCGTGCCTTCTCTTAAACCTCAGTCCTCTTCCTCCTCCTGAACATTATTATGCATGTATTGTTCCCACAATTTCCATTTACTTTTACGTAACTTGCTTCTTCCCTTTTCTAAAGATACTTGTTCCACTTCTATTTTTTTATAATATTCAATACCTCAAATACAGTAGGTTTAGACGTTGATCTCCATCTTTTTAGTAATTGCATTTTTGGCAGTCAACAGAATTAATCTTAATAAGGTCTTACTATGTCTAGCCAATACAGATCCTGTATCCCAGCTAAAAAGAATTATTTCCTTACATACAGATATTTGCTCACCCAACATTTCTAATAGAGTACTCTGTATGGAATTTTTAAAATCTGCCAACTCATTACACTCTCAAAACTTTTGTTCTCAATTACCTCTTTCTTCTCTGTCACACCTCCAACATTTGTTATCAACCTGAGGAAAAAATCTTTGAAGTCTGCTTGGGGTATAAAAATATCTAAGCAAACATTTCCAAGAAAAGATCCCAAACCTTCTGGACCTAGTTATATACTAGGGAGCCATATATATGTCGATCAATTGTTTTCTTGTAAATTGCTTTTTCAGTCTCTCTTCCCAATCTTTTCTAACCTTCTCTTATTCTTATAGTTATCATGCAATATTTTATATGTCCTACTAAATATCCCTTTACCAACAGCTGCATCTGTTCTATATTCATTTAAAAACGCTACCAGAGGAGGTCTTTCACTTAAAATTCCCCCTAGCCCTTTCTCTTTGCATCTACTCTGAGATCAAGCCCTGGTGGAGAAAGCAGTCTGTAGCCTGCAATCCAAATGCTTTCTTGGCCTCATCCCACTCTATTACCTTTCCCTCTCCAGTTGTTTCCTCCCAATATATTGGTTCCTTTTCCAGGTTTTTCCCATAAATTCCAGTCCCCTCTTGCCTATTTTCTGTACCCATACCTTCAGTCATCCCAACTGGCAAAATCTCCTCTCTCCATTTTCATATTGGCTTAGGTCTTAGAATACTTTCTTTTACTTTATGAATATAATATTTTGTATGGTTATTATTCACCTTAAGGATCTGCATCAAAAATCCATATCTCTCCCTCTCTCTCACTCTGTTTCTTAAACTCCACCCTTGCTTCACCATCATCCCTTTCTACTTTAAATTATAACCTTCTGTTTGTGATATGCATATGAGCCTTAACTGTGTAGGTCAAAAACACCCCTTTAAATCAGGTAAACCTAAACCACATTGTTCTATTGTAAGGATCAACTTTTCTCATTTAATTCTTGACTTCTGTCTCTCACAGATAAATTCCTTCAATTCCGTATTAATTATTGCCCACAACTTCTCCCCTGGTTGATAAAAAGTATGTCTGTCCCATATACAAGACTAAAGGAACTAAAAATATTTTCATTGCTTGTATTTTACTATCCACATCCATAAATAAGAGTTTTCAGTTTCTCAATTTTTGTATTATCTCTTGTTTAGTCTCTTCCCATATATCTTTAGCTGCCCATGATCCTAAATACTTCATCTTATCATGTCACCATAAATATGAGTATTGCTGAACCAATTCATGTGTGGGTACATAATTTACAGATTTAGCCTTTGTTTTATCTTTAACACAAAACCAAACAAAACACACCAAGGAACAAGTTGAAATGCCATTAAGTGTTTTATTGAGCACGTTCATCACACAAAGTCAGAGATTTCATCAGAATAAAATAATACATACATACGCATCTTAAATACCCAGGTAGGCATAGCCAGTAGAATGTCATCCACCAATCAATCCCCCCTGACAGAGCAATTGGTTTGCTCTCAACATTCCCTGATTGCTAGGATAAACTTGCTTCTCTTCTGCCTAGTGTACAGTGAATAATCTTTTTCTGCAAACATCTGCTGTCTCCAATTTTTAATACTTTGCCCTTCTGACCATAATTTTGTCAGTATCAACTCTTTCTGTTGGTATGAATACATCGTTATTGATATAGGCCTTGGCTGCATTCTCATGGCCAGGTTTGGAGCAAACACTCAATGTGCCCATTCAATTAACAAATTCTGCTGTGGAACACCAATCCCATTGCATATTTCTGCTTTATAATTAATACATTATATTCCTTCCAGTTTCTCTGTTATAGCAGAAAATCTGAGTTTTTCTCTTTGTGCTCTGCAAGCTCCTCAATGACCCTATTTAAGCATAACTTAGACAACTGGATGGGAGACTGTAAAAATACTCCAGAGGTGTCACCTATGTCCTTCTTGGATAAGGGTAGTCAGTGCTGATCACAGACACATGCTGCAAATATAGACCATACAACTTGGTCAATAAAGGACCAAAAGTATAACATGGCTAATCTTAAAAAGGACCTAGGGCCAGCAGCCTAGTAACCTCCTATGAACCTATAACTCTACTACTTTTTCTCTTCCTAAGAAACCTCATATTCATCCAGCTTTTTCTTCATGTCATCTTCTGATTTTTGCAATTTTATCAGTTCATCTGAATGGGTAGTTAAAGCTTCTTCTATTTTTTTCAAGCCACTTGTTTGAATTGGTATATTCCTTCAATATTTCATTTATGTTAATCACTTCTGAATATATTTGACTTATTTTTTCCTCCAAATTAATGAAAGCCATCTCTTGAGCCAAAGCTGAAGCTTGAACTGTTTTTTTGCTGAACAGCTACAGAATCCTTCCCAGAGACTATTTTCGCTTCTCCTTTTCTGGTTGATTTTCCAAATTTCTTCTTTGTAGGTAGTGTACGCACTAGTCAGTAATCGAATTTTACCAAAAATGGCACTCTTTTTTTCTCAGCTTCTGTTTTCACACAGGGAGAGCTAAGTTATGCTGTTGATCATTGTGCAGCCATCTTGGAAGTCTAATTCCAACAAAATCTTGTTAAATAGGGTAGCAATGCACTGTCCTATCATTCACAAAGGAAACTTAGAAACTTTTAGATACTTTATATTTAAAAGAGTGACCATGTAATATGTACCCCATTCCTTGGAACATATTAGACAAGTATTTGAAGGAAGCAAAATATATGAGAAGGCACAGGACTGCTATTCCAACAGGATTTAATTTTCAGATTCCATTGGAACCACATATTTGCCTGAATTAAAGTGATTTCTAATTTTACATGACTCATGGCCTTGAAACTATGTGAATTATAGAAGTGAAAGGGAAAAACAGCTTTATTTTGGGACTTGAACCTAAGACCTCTGGCATACTATGCTGACTTCACTGCTGCTAGACCAACAAGCCACTCTGGACAGATAGATGTATAAGCCATTTGCAAGGCTGTATATTTTAATATGTTTAAGTTATTTTAAGTTTGGAGTTTTGAAACAGCACTCTTGGAAGGACACTTTGCTATCTAAATCACTGACTAATTTAAATTTATGATTAAAGGTAGGTGCTCATGTTTGACTAAAGGGGTAATATATGCTATATGGTGTTCATGGGAATTATTTTATATAAGCGATGTATCAAACTAAGAATGCAGGAGTATTTGAGTAATATTAAATAACGCTGAAAGTCTGCTGCCATAACATTTTAATAATGTACATATGGAAAATATAACTAATTTTAAATGTACAATTTAATTACAGGTAAAATGTGATGAAAAGAAGGGGAAGCCTTTATACTATATGTTGACAGAAGGAAGTTAAATATATTTTGAAATTTAGAACTCTAAAACCTGGGGATTCAAATTAAGAGTTATAATGGAAGTATGTTTCAAATTGATTTTATAATTAATTGTGAAATTGCATAACTGTTTTATGTTGTATTTAAATGATTGTGGCATTGTGTGTTGTTGTTTTTTGTGCTCCCTTGAGGACTTGGTTAAGGCACCAGGGATGTGATGGAATAATGTTTATTATTTTTATATGTGTATTGTTTTTCACAGTGATTTGTCTATAAATGAATTTACATTAACTGATACATATGTTTGCATTCTTCTCTGTTATTTCTGGTTTTATGAACTTCGATGCTTAACGTTTTTGTTCTGTGTACTTGCTGGCTGACTTCTGCACAGCTCATTTGTTTCAACACAGGTCCCTTTTTTCCCTGATGTAACTGTGCAAATTGTGTAAATTTATGCTTGCAGCTCTGTATTTCTGAGTTCATAGTTCTGAATAAGTGAAGTAACAAGCTTAAAACAATAAAACCGATCATTTGTGAAACTTGCTCGGTAAAATAACTGCATTATTTCACCTTTTCACTATTTTCTAACGGTCATGTCTATACAAATATCCCGCTAGGTTCACCAATAGTGTCTGCATGAAATACAATACAGGGACATTATCACAGTGTACTAGAGTAGTCACAACTTCATCTATTTTTGTAAGGAATAACTGACACTCCTGAGGTTTGTGTCATTAGAAAGAAAATTGTTTTGATTTATATGATTCACCAATAACATTTATTTGCACTGAAAGCATAGCTCTCAATCTTTTTCATCTAGAATCAGTGGCAGAACCAAAAATAATTAGGGGAAAAGATCCCCAAAAGAGTTAAGTTTTAAATATTAGTAATACTAATCTTAAAGTGATTTGTCAATATTCTTGGCTTCATAGTTGTTTTATTGTTGGAATTCCTAGTTGTGTGATTTCTCCATAATCGTTTCATGTATTGCAATAATTTTTCACTTTTTTCCATTAGTGTTCATCGTATGATGCTCTACCTCCATATAATTCTCTGTGGAATGCCCTGTGACCTTTGATGTTATGCAAGGATTTCATCAAGGCTGTCAGTTCAGTGAGTAAAAGCAGTTGTAAGGCCTGTGGGTATTTTTTCTAGAGACAGCAGTGATGTCCTAGTTGTTGGTTTAACTTCTGATATTAGATTTCTAAATTCTTAAAAAGATAACCTTTATTTGAGTTCAGCAGGAAATTTGGATGATAGCAATGTTGCTATTGATGAGTCTGTGTGGCTTCCTCAGTACTGTAGTGAAAGACATTTTGAGAAATCATGACTAGTACCAGTTATACTAGGATATAATAAATTTGTTGTGCTGATGATTACTAAATTAAATATATTTTTTAAAACTGGTGACTTTGTTACTTTCATTTTGTGGCTGTACTTTCTGTTATCACTATTGGTTCACATAGGGACTGTTGTTTTTGTTAATGTTTTGAGTGGCAGCATTATATGTACAGGTGAAATGGTTTTGTTTGGTATTTAGCAGAGGAAGGTAGTGAATGCAATGGATCTGCCTAAAAAGTACTTTTGAATATAAAATTAGCAATGAAAAGTGTAATGATCCTCACAGAAGCTAGGCCCCACACATTGTTGCACACACACACACACACACACACACACACACACACACACACACACACACACACACACACACACACATACACACACACGCGCACGCACACGCACACATATACACACACACACACACGCACACACGCACACGCACACACGCGCATGCACACCACACGCGCGCACACACACACACACACACACACACACACACGCACACACACAGTTGCTCTTGGAGAAAAGAGTGACATTCAGTGCTTTATTTAAATTCTTCTGTATGTAATTTGAACTTTTTTTTATTTCTGAAGAAAATATTGTACAAAATTGTAGGTTAAGTATGTAGTGCAGTTTATTCCTGAAACTCTTTAGAGGGTGACAGAGAGAGTGTGGAATGATGATAGAGCTGGCACTAGATCATGAAGACTAATTGTTATGTGCACATTGGAGTCATGTATGAAGTATGCAGCGGTACTGTGTTAAAATTCTGATTGTGTGTTTAAAAACCCAGCCGAGGCATTGTACAATATTCTGGACAGTTGAGAGGAATGCAAAGCACAGCTAACATCATTCTTTGGCTTAGATGTCTGAAAACAATATATATAAATGATCAACTAGTTCTTAAAAAACAAAACATATGGTTAATATCATTTTTAAAAACAAATTGCAATAAGCATGAGATTACTGTCAATAAAACACAACTGCTTGAAAAGTAGTGTCCCAGTGCAATACCGGTTAGATTACAAAACTGAACATAATGCATTTATGTTATTTTTATCTTGTCACAGTTGGAGTCCAGAAAAGTCTCTGAAAAAAGCCTATCACACTCCAACATTTTCAGCTCTATTCTAACAGTGTTAACCTATCATGATGTCATGCTGGGAGGTGAGGTTTTACAGAAAAACAAGTTTCAACATTCTATCTGCAGCTGTGTCTTGACATTATCAGCTAGGAAATAAATAATTCCACTAAAGAAAACACACATAACAGTTACTACTATGATAAGTAATTCTGCTAAGATAATACATCCAAAAAATGTGGAACACTTAAAAGTGTGACAACTCACTTTAGAGAATGGGTGATCTGTACATCGGCACACCGATTGGAGAATGAATGTTCTCCAGCAGGGTGCTAATCTACAAGTAATGACCACTGAAAAACTAGTCCACTATCAAGCTGCAGTGGAGCTCAGACTGAAAGTAACCTAACAGCAGTCATTATTTTATACTCGCTAAGCAGCGCATTGCTGTTTGCGAGTGTAAAAAAAAAAAGTGAGTGTATGTGTGTGTGTGTGTGTGTGTGTGTGTGTGTGTGAGTGTATATGTGCATGTGAGAGAGATAGATCGAGCTGTTATTTTACACTCTTTAAGCAGCACTTTTGCTGTTTAACGAGTGTAAAAACTAAATGATACAGAAAAAAGTCTGTGTGTGTGTGTGTGTGTGTGTGTGTGTGTGTGTGTGTGTGTGTCTGTATGTTTTTCTCTTTCTCTGTGTATGGGGAGGGGCCTTGTAAAGGTGGTGATGAGTATCTGGCACCCTGTAAAATCTGTCTGGTTTGGCAGGGGCTGGGGGTAAAGAATCTGGAGCGGAGCAGACATCATTGAAAGCATCATCCACCACAGAGAGAACAGGAGGTATAGCTAAGGGTCTGTGCTGTGGAAGGTGCAAAAAGGTCCTAAGTCTTTTCCTGGAGTCTGAAAAATCCTGTTGCTGCCATTGGAACTGTTCTCGCATGGCATGCAAGGTTTCCCCAAAGGAGAATTCTTCTGGTGGGGAAGCAGCTGGAATGGATTCTTCAGCATCAGAATCTTCAAAATTGGAGAAAGGAGCCTCTGGCTGGTCAGTAATGTCTGATTCATCAGCAGAATCATCAGAGGACACTGGCTCATGGGGCTCTGCCCTAGGTCTCTTCTCTGGGGGCTGAGAGGCCCTGTCTGGGTGAGATTGAGATCCTCTAATTAATGAAATTAAATCTTCTGCCAAAGTAAGCATTTGAGAAGTGGAAGAGGGCCTGGTTGAGGGGGGTTTAACAGGCACTGTTTTAGTAGTCTTGGCTGCTTTAGCCCTGGCGAAGGCCTTAATGGACATGGCTGCTGGAGGCCTAGCAGCACCACGTGCTGGGGTAGAGACATCCAAGGGAATGGTGTCTGATAAGTCAGTGGTAAGCACCGTAGTGGGTAAAATTTCTGAGGCCGATTCAAGAGTGTTAGCAGGGACCTCAGTTGTAGAGATAGATTCAGCTGTATTTTGATCAGTTTTCGGTTTCGGCCGAAACCGAGACACTGGCGGTTTGCTTAACCATGGTTTCGGCCGAAACCGCGGACCGCGAGTGTCGGTCTTTCTTTGCGTTTTTTGGCAGAATGCGTCGGAGGATCCGGCGGCATAATGTACGCAAAATCAAAACCGAAAAACTGTTCTGCAAACTCCGAGCGACGCCTAAGCGTTCGTCGGTTGAAAGAAGCACAGGACGAACAGGCTGCTACGTCGTGGGCTGGGCCTAAGCAAGGCAGGCAGTAAGAGTGGAAATCTTTATGAGGTATTTGTTTCCCACAGGTTAAACAATTATTAACTTTTTCTGACATCGGCTGAGGCAAGAAAGAGTCCCCAACGGGGTACTTAGCTTTAGAAGTCTTGGTAGTATTCGGTAGAAGTAATCTCTGGATCCGACCGACCGGCACTTGCGAACAGCTTCTGCTTCGGGCGCCACGCGGCAAGAAAGACTGGAGAAAATGGTGTCGGCTGATGCTTTTATACCCGGAGACCAACAGAGATGACGTCGGGTGAAGTGCGACATCAGCCAAAGCCGGACCCGGACTTTGGAATCCGGCCGACTGAAGGGCTGCCTGACGACAGGACAACCCAGTTGTTATGACTGCAGATGCATCCATGAAGGACATCTAAATGATACAGAAAAAAGTCTGTGTGTGTGTGTGTGTGTGTGTGTGTGTGTGTGTGTGTGTGTGTGTGTGTGTATGTGTGTGTGTGTGTGTGTGTCTGTATGTTTTTCTCTTTCTCTGTGTATGCATGCTTGCATGCATGAAAGTGAGGTGTGTGTGAGTGACAGGCAGAGAGTGAAGAGTGAGAGATTGAGCACTGACAGCAGCAGTTGTTAAGAGGCTTGTGTACATCTTGATCTCTTAACTCAAGATATCTGGATAAAGGCTAAGATAAAAGGAGAACAAAGGCTCAAAGTAGGTGCATATTTTAAATATTGTTATAAAATCACAAAATGTCTTGAATAATAGGATTTGTGCTAGCATGCATTTTTGAAGTGCAAGTGTGTGTGTGTGTGTGTGTGTGTGTGTGTGTGTGTGTGTGTGTATTTTAATGAAAGCTAAGTTTACCAAACCTGAAATCGTGGAACTTATAGTTTGCAGAAACTTCACTTGAACAAAACTCCATCGCATCAAACCTCACTTCTCTGAAACATGGATCACTGGATCCAGACTGGTGTTGCACGAGAGGTGCAGTGTTTGTCTTTATGTGTTGAAACCATTACCAGGAATGTGTCTTACATAGTAGTTGGAGCTTGTTGCTGTAGATCACAAGACAGTGCGGATAAGGAGATTTACAGTTCAATGTACTGTATGGCTATCATAAGGTGGTTTATATTATAAGTACAGAGGTGGGGATGAGTAGTGTCAGAAAGTGATGTATGTAGCTGGGAGGTGCTAGTAAAACTATTCAGGTGTTAGTGGAGGCTGGTTGTGGGGTACATGGTTCTGAATTAAGAGAAATGGTTTGACAACATGGTTAGCTGAAGATAACAGTAGTGTTTATCCAGGAGATATACAGGAGCAAAGCCATTGATTTGATAGATAAAGTTTCAGATAATTTTAAATGAGTTTTCATTCTCAATGGATTTCAGTGATAGAGGGATGTGATTCCATTGTTTAGCTATGTCAGTATAGAGACTGACCTGCAGTATTAGATGATTTGGTTAGAGTGATTAGTGATTTTTTTTCTATAGCACAAAATTGTATTGGAGGAGTAGTGTTATATTATGTTGTTATGGGCTAGGTCATTTTCTGGCTTATAGAGAAGTCTGTGTATTGTTGCTAGCTGAAAAAGAGTTGGTGATGTGGAAGTTCTAACCAGTTTAATTCTGATGTGTCCTGTTGTTCTAGTTTACTTTTGTATTATAACACTGCTCAAGTCTGGACAGTTATGAGAGTTAAAGGTTAGTGAAGTTTGGGGCAGCATAGAGGAGAGATGACAGTAAGAAAGTAGAGGCTATACATCTTTTGGTTACGTCAGTGTGGTAGGGTTTTACTTTTTTTCATTTCTCTAAGACCTTTGGGTTTCTAATATCATGACTAGAATGGACCTCATTCTTAAGTCAAAGTATGATTAAGGTTCATGAAATTAGTATTCTTTCAGTCTTTGATGTTAGCCAAAAGTGCTCTTCACAGCACCTACAATGTGCCCAGAACTGACTCCTTCTGCAATTCATACGAACTTACATGCATCGGTAACATATCTAAATATGACTGTACATTCTTTTTTATGAGACCCATTACTCCTACTACTGTTGGAACTGTCTGGGCATCCTTCTTTCACATTGCCCTCATTTTTGCCTGCAAATCCTGGTATTTTATAATTTTGTGTCTCTCTGTACGTAAGACACTGTAATCACTGGGTATAGCAATTTCATTGATCAATGCTACTTTTATCTTCTTTTCCTAAACTACTATATCTGGTTTTCTTGCATCTTTTTTTTGAACTGTTGGTAATGGGTGATCGCATGTGACATAAACTTCATCATTTTTCTATAGAGGTTTGTGGTTCATGTTTCCAGTGTTTCTCAGCTACTTCAATATTATAATGTTAGCAAAATCCCCAGTACAACACAGACTTTTTAGCATTAGTGTATCACAAATACCAACAAAAGCAAGTTCCACAGCATTATGTAAATCCTTTTTAATAAAACAAAGTTTTCAGACAAATACGTCCTTCTTCAGTGTTAATAAAATTCATATTAAGACTTCACATCTTTTATAGTTAAAAGTTCAAAAACACATGACACAGCCTACCTATCCAATCCTAACAATCAATCAGTCAATTAATAATTAAAAAAAACTTTTAAAGGGCTCTATACAGAAGTTCTTAAAGCAGTATGTCACATTCTATTAAACAGGAGTTTATGCACCACATAGTTCATCTCAAATATACATAACCATAATTCATATAAAAATCTTAAACACTACTTAAACTGTTATTTCTTTTGAACAGAGTTAATTATATACATATACATATATATGTATTCTAAAAATATATATTTACATCATACAACCTGTTTTAACACATATAAGAGTTCTTATTCTCTATTATACTTGTTGCTGCTTTCTCTTCAAAATAGTTTTTAGTGTGATCTGTTTATTTAAACCAGGGTACGAATCCGCTTGCAGGCGAATAATCCACTCATGCTCTTTGGTATCCAACTTATTAACCAGGTCACCATGTCTAACATTAGAAGTTAGGACATCCATCACACGAAACAAAAAATAATGTGATCCATCTGTCTCTTGTAGATGTTGGGCTAGGGAGTTAGTAATCACTTTCCATCTTATTTCTGACTTATGTTCCATAATCCTATCTCTTAACCTCCTAGTTGATTTACCAACATAAAAGCATGGACATTGCTGACATAATGCTAAGGAGATCACATTTGTGGTGTTGCATGTAGCTGTACAAACAAAATTTAAATTTTCTACCATTAAGTGGATGTATAAATTCAGTTAATGTAATTATACTGGCCCAACATATGCAATTATAACAGGGGTAGGTACCTTTTTTATTGTAAGTTATGGAATATGTTTTATTCAAATTAAAGTCCTTATAACACAAGTATTTCTTTAGGCTATTACAGTTTCTATAAGTAAAACGTGGTTTATCTGGAAGCCATTTGTCATAGCCAGGCATAGCCTTCAGTATATACCAATTATTTCTAATGACTTCTTCCACAGTTTTACTTACTCTACTGTAAGTCATCAGATATCTCAGGGTATTGTCAGGTGATGGATGGGTGGTAGTAATACCATCTTGGTTAGAAAAATATGGCCTAGCTTTCCCACTTCTCATAGATGCCACTTCATTTCTGTTTCATTTGTTTTGTGAACCAATGAGCGTTGTTTCCTACAACTTATGATGACACAGCCCACCAGCCTATCAAATGATGGTATCAGAACCTTGCAAAACTTGTTAGTGAGAGAAAATCTGTTGTTGAACTGTATGGTTGCAACGGTGGATGGAACTACAAGGGTTACGAATGTAACATTCCAGAAGAATGATTTCTTATCCTCACTAAAGAATTTAGAAAATAAGATAAAAAGTTTAAAAAACTACAGTGGCAAAGATTTAGCTTCAACACTTATTTGGACCTGGGTATAGTACCATGTGGGCTACGTATTCTTAACATGCCCTCATATGGTAACATATATCCCGAACTCCTAAAACAATGGCAAGAACTAAATATTAATTTGAGTCTAAACTACATGCGGCTAATGAACGACTTTTTCTTACCAAAAGAAAATGAACTATGTAAAGAAACAGAGGAGCTAGAAAATAATTTATCAAGCTCAGCTCTATTTCAGGAGAATCTTTGTCTTTTAGATGAAATGCTTAAGATAACCAAATGGAAGGCAGTATTACATTAACTGAAATTATACATCCAATTAATGGTAGAAAATTAAATTTCTTTTGTACAGCTATATGCAACACCATAAATGTGATATGCTTAGCATTATGTCAGCAATGTCCATGCTTTTATGTTGGCAAATCAACAAGGAGGTTAAGAGGTAGGATTGTGGAACATAAGTCAGAAATAAGAAGGAAAGTGATTATTAATTCCCGAGCCCAACATATACAAGAGACAGACGGATCACATTATTTTTTGTTTTGTGTGATGGATGTCCTAACTTCTAATGTTAGACGTGATGACCTGGTTAATACATTGGATACCAAAGAGTATGAGTGGATTAATCGCCTGCAAGTGGATTCGTACCCTGGTTTAAATAAACAGGTCACACTCAAACTTATTTTGAAGAGAAAGCTGAAACAAGTATAATAGAGAATAAGAACTCATATCTGTTAAAACAGGTTGTATGATGTAAATATATGTTTTTAGAATACATACATATGTATATAATTAACTCTTTGTTCAAAAGAAATAACAGTTTAACTATTATTTAAGATTTTTATATGAATTATGGTTATGTATATTTGAGATGAACTATGTGGTGCATAGACTCCTGTTTAATAGAATGTGATATACTGCTTTAAGAACTTCTGTATAGAGCCCTTTAAAAGTTTTTTTAATTATTAATTGACTGATTGATTGTTAGGATTGCATAGGTTGTGTCATGTGTTCTTGAACTTTTAACTATAAAAGATGTGAAGTCTTAATATGAATTTTATTAACACTGAAGTAGGTCATATTTGTCTGAAAACTTTGTTTTATTAAAAAGGATTTACACAACGTTGGTATTTGGACTTTTTGTTTACCAGCTCCACTTTATCTTTGGTTCACTTTTTTGCTTTTTGACTGTTTTATTAGTGTATCACACCCAGCAACAAGGTGTGCGATTCTTTTAATTCTGTTTTACAAAACCTGCATTTGTCTGCTTCTACTACACGTTCAATGGACTTGTAAACTAACGTGCACCTAGTCCACTATCCTGGGCCGCCAATATTAATTTTGCATTTTTTGGTTTAAATTCACCTCTCCTTAACCATTCCTGTATTAGATCCTGATTGACATGAGGTTTTTCCAGGATTTTTCTGTACTTGCAGCTATATATATGCATTTTCCACATTTCTTGCCTTCTCATGTGATCCTTCACCTTATATTCTTTCTTTTGTTTTTTGGCACATTCAGTTGCTGCCTGATTTTTATCTACTTCTTGTTTGATTTCTGTTCCCACTTGATACCAATATGCTTCTGTTAAACTAAGCAGGGCAGTTATCTTAGACTTGTTCTCCTCATGTTTTAAAACTTTCTCCATGTTTAGATCTTGTGATGTCAACAGATATGTATGCAGTCCTACAATTGTAGATCTATACAAGTAATCAATTTCGAGGAGTCCCATGCCTCCTTCATATAATCTTGGTATACACTGTTTTTTATAAATTATTTGACAAGCATGAAGCAATTTTCTTGTTTTCCTGTCCAAATGATCCAATATGTTTTTGGGCCAGTCAATCACCCCAAAAGTGTAAGTTAGAACACAAAGAGCAAATTGGATTATAGCTTGAACTTTGTTCTGAGATGTCAGAGCTGTTTTCAGTCTTTGTTTTAGCCTTCTAAAATATTCATAAGTTTTATTTGCATTTGTTCATGTTTTATTGTTGATCCTTCATCGGTTCTCAAAAATACATACACTCCCTCTTGGTCAGGTTCTTTTATATCACATTCCTGTCCCAGAATTATATTTTCTTGGTGCTGCAGCTTTCCTACTTTAACGGTTGCTTTTTGCACATTTATCAAGACCAAATTACATTTTTATATCATCTGAGAAAGTTTTGACCACTTGCAGTTGTGCTTTCCGTTCCTCATCTGATGAACTATACAGTTTTAAATTATCCACAAAAAGAAGTAAGTCTTTACACTCTGTTGTTTTCAGGGAGCCAAATTATAGCCATGACTTAATCTGTTAAGTAGACAGCTTAATGGGTTAAGGGCAAGGCAAAATAGCAGTGGTAACAAACAGTCATCCTGGAATATCCCCCTTTGAATTTTATTCCTGAAATAATAATTTGTCCTTTATCACAGTTCAGCTGCAAAGTGGTTTGCCACTGTTTCATAGTCACTATAATGTAATCGATCAGTGTAGGGTGTATCTTATACATTTGTAAGCACTCTTTTATCCATGAATGTGGGATGCTGTCACATGCTTTTTGTAGCCTGTCCATGATATACTTAATTCTTCCCCTTTTTACAATTCTCCATTATCACTTTATTTAACAACAAATGATCCTTTGTGCCATATGACTTTCTTTTGTTACCCTTTTGTTCTATTGCCATGATTCAGTTTTCTTCCAAATGACTATAAACTCTGTCAGCATCAATTGCAGTGTACAGTTTATACATTGTTGGAAGACAAGTTATTGGTCTATAGTTTTTAGGCTATCTTACAGGTTTACTCTTAAGAATGAGTATTGTTTTTCCTGTTGTTAACCAGGTTGCCATCTGTTTCGGGTGCACATACAAATAGTGCTTACTCATGGCTAAATCTTCATGTAAAGATGTTAATACTTTTATCCAGAAGTTAGGTACTGCATCTGGGCCTGGGATTTTCCAGTTAGGAGCTTTTCTTAATTTTCTTTCAGTTACTTTACTTCAATGTCCTTTACTTCATCCAATTTCATATCCTGTACATTTGAACTTCTTATTCTTTTTTTTTTACTTCTTCTATCCATTCAGCATCTTTGTTATGTTCCACAGGATCTTCATAGATATTTCTCTGAAATGTGTCTATTTCTTCTTTTTTGGTGGCATTTTTATTCCTTTTTTCTTGTTTCTCAGTTCTCTATAAAATATTTTTTTGGGTCATCAATAAATTACATATTTTGTACTTTTCCTTTATATTTATCCGCATATCTTCTAAGTTTTTCTGCATGTGCTCATATCTTTAGTTTATTATTTACGGTAGTGTACTGGTCTGTTGTGATACTGTTTATTGCTTTTCACATCTGTCTTTCTAAGTATTTTTGTTGATCTGTTCCCTCTTCTGTATTCTTCTAGCAGTGACACTTCTTGTATAGTTTCCTCTACTCTATACTATTATGATGGCATTTGAATTCTCCCACCCCCTTTCCCTTATTGCCCTGTGTTTTTGTGGTAAAACTTTGTTATTAATTTAGCTGTGCAGTAATATATCCTATTTACTTCTGTTATATTGAATGAATTTCTATGAACAGTTTTGACTACTGTGTTCATTTGTTTTATCAGACTTCTAACCTTTTGGGTTTTATTGACTTTCTCTAGACTATTTATTTCATTAATCTTAATATGTCTAGCCATCTCTATTAAATAAAGGAATTCTTCCCTTAGATCGTTTTCTTCTAAACTAAGGGCACATTCTTTGTTTTCCATTTCCAATGGGCATTCTACAGAAAGTTCCAGAAAATGTTCCTGTGCCATATTCTCTTCAGCTTCACCCTGTGTCATCTGTTGCTCTTTCATATGGGAATTCGCTGGCCTATCGCTCTACAACATTGACTGCATCAGAGTTGCTACAGTTTCCAGTTCCTTCCCTTGCTGTGCAACTCCAGCTGAACTTTTGTATTGGTTTCCTATTCAAGGCTCCAGAGTATCTTGATATGGCAACTGATCAGATGCTTCCCATTCAATTGCTTTCTCCCTAATCTGGGGACTCATTATTCTATCATGCTGTGATTGCAGAGTTAGATTTTATACACTAAATCCTTCACTTTACAAGTAATCCATAACTTCGGTTTCCATTTCATTAACTTCTCCATTACTAATCCTTTTTTTTAATTCTCCCCTTTATTTTTTTAATTTTTTTATTGTAAAATTTTCCTTATTTGGATGCCTTTGCCTGTATTTCTCTTCAAATATCTTTGGTGCTGCTTTTTTGAATTGATTAGTTTTGCATTTTCCTTTTTATAACTATTGTACCATATTAAATCTCTTTTTCTTTCCCATGCCTATGTTTCTTTTTTAGATAGCTCCTTCTCCTCCTGTTTCTCCTTACTTGGGAGACTCATTGTTCCATCATGTTGTGACATAACCTGTGTTAGACTTTTTTACACTAAATACTTCATTTCACATTCCATAACTTCAACTTCTATTTTTTTAACTTCTACTTTACCAACCTTCTGTTCTAGGTTCCCCCTTTGTGATCATATTTTTTTATATTGTGAAATTTTCCATATCTAGGTGCTTTGCCGGTATTTCTCTCTGAATATCTTTGGAGGTTTTTTGTATTAATTAATTTGGCTTTCTCCTTTGCATAAATATTGCACCATATTATATGCCTCTTTCTTTCCCATCTCCATATTTTTTGTACCTTTCAAAATTTCTAGATGTTGTTCTTTATATTTTTGTACTTTCTCAGTCACTTCTTTTTCAAAGCAGCCTAAGGCTTCTTCATCTAAATAATATTTTTCATGAATCTGTTGTACTAATGAACACAAAATTTGCATTTTAAGGTTTTAACAGTTTTTCTTGTGCAACTATTTTTCTTTCCTCTAATTTCCCCCTTAATCATTTTGTATGTCTTCTGTCCAGAAATTCTGGGCTTCTTGCATAATAGTAACAATAAATAATTTCTTTCTTATCCTCAGTAGTCTACTCTATTGTCTTTATGGCTCTTTTTTGGCCTGTCAGTTTTTGTGATTTTTGTGGACTGCTACTTCTTCCTTCTACAACTTGGGGGGGGGGGCAGGCAATCCTACCCTTGAACCTGGCCTATCCCCATTATAAGAATGTTTCCATATCTGGAGGTTTCTACAATATAATTTTTCCAGTCCTGGCACTAATACATCTACTAGGATTGGACACTTTTTATCCTTGGACTTGTGCACCCAGCTATTTTTCTTATTTTTAATGTACTTCTGCCCATGATATATACCATATAAAATACAGTCTATAGATCCATGTGATCTTGCTGAGATTTTGTAAAAACAGGGTCCACCTCATGAAGGTACTCATCAAGCCTTAGAGATAAATTAAATTCCAGTAACACTACTCTACTTTGCTTGCTGATTTAATAATCTCTCCATTCCATGTACATTTCATGTACCAATTTTTTGTTGAGATTTTTAACCATGTATGATACATGGTGGTCAAATTTCAACCAGTCATCTATGATGACACTCAGTAATTTTGTGTGGCTTACTTCTTCTATCAAGATGTTGGTAGAGATGATAGTTAATAGTGTTGTTTTGGTAAAGCTGCATTTTTGGGTAACAAGCAGTAGTCTTTTTAGGCTTTAGAATTGTGAATTTGTGAATTATGTTGCCATGTTTCAATTGATAAGAAGTATTATTATGTAAGGTCTTTAGATTTAAACCCTCACAACGTCCTACTTATTTCTGGCACTCTTCCAGAAAATATGGGCCCCAGGCAAGGCTGACTTGGGATCATGGAAGAGTGATTTCTGGAACTGGAAGGTTACCACAGGGATACCCAACCAACTTTTAAAGTCAGGTTCAACTAGTCTAGAAGGACCTGGAGTAACATATCTTGTCTCATTGCTGGACCTCCGTTTTGGGTTATATGGTTAGATGATGACCTTGTTTACTCCTGTGATCTTATATAATTGCCCAGTGAGAATATACTCTTTACAGTCACAACTGAAGTCAGAGTAGGGGCTGCAAAACTGGTGATTGTGGAAGTTTTTCCAGCTGTGAAGTATCTGCAAGGACTTGTAATCGTCCACTGCAGAGTGCGTTGTTAGTACAACATGATACTTTTTCCTTTAAAAGAGGATCTTTATCTAAGCTATACAAGATAATGCCCAATGAATCCTGAAATATTTCCTGGGACTTGAAATGTAAATGAGAACAGTGTGTCTTCATTATCCTTATGGACTCCAAATGGAAAGAATACTTAAATCTCTATTCCAAATTCACTGTTGCCCCATTCTAACTTTTACTGTTCACAAAAGACCGCACATTCCCCTGAGAGGCTCAGATAATGAGGCTGAGAACATGGCCTATGCTGGAAGCATCAGAAGCCAAAGGAAGCAGGCAGTATATTAAACATGAACATAATTTTAATGTTCTAACAAAATTGTCCAAAAGAGGTTTCTAAGTTCTGCATTGGAACTATAGACCATATCTGAATGTAAAGCTCCATTTTTACAGAGATTTATTTATTTATTTCCAGTTTGATTACTGGGGAAGTCCACTGGGGCAAGAAAGCCCATTTTCAGTGGAGGCCCGGGGAGAAAAGCTTCATGAAACAGATTACAATAAAGATAGCAGTCCAATAAAATTGAAGTACAAGTACAAATACATATCAAATAATACAAAGCGTGAGCAATATTGCCCATAGTGGAAAAATATTGTGTAAACACATTTTAACAAATTCACACAGTTAAAGTGAAAAGTCAACAGCTATTTACAGAGTGTGAGGGATTGTATGGGAATTAGCTATAGAAGGTTATAGCCAGCTATAAGGTGCTTAGGAACTCAGGAGGATACCCCCACAGGGCCTTTTGTTAAAGAGTTCTAGGTAGGGAGAATGCAGTTACATTTCCATTTGGAGGAGAGGTAGGTGCAAAGCTGAGTTTTGAAGTTGTTTGTGTTTGACATTGTCCTTAGTGTGGAAAGGAGAGAGTTCTATTGCTTACCTAAGGAGAAGGAGAGGAGAAGTTGTCCGGCAGGATGTTTAGGTTTGTGGACAGTAATTAAGTTTTGGTGTTCAGATCTGAGAGTTCTCTTTGGGGTGTATGGGGGAAGGATGTTAGTTAGACCAGGGCATTTGGCTGGATTAAAAATTAGTCTATGTGCTGTAGTGAGCTGGAGGAAGTCCAGGTAATTTGGGAATTCTAACCAGTTGAGGGATTGGAGGGTAACACAGTGATAAGTGGAATGTTTGGCTTTGGTGGCAAATTTAGAAATTTTGTTATAACAGCTTTCAAGTTTGGAAGTGATGGAAGAGGATAGGTTAGTTAGTAGTGAGGCACCATACAGAAAGGAGGGAAGGAGGTAAGAGGAGGCCAGAGTATGCCTGGTAGAAGTAGAGAGGAAGTGGTTGTTCCTGTATAGCATACCCAGTTTTTGGTGGGTTTTCTTTATATTTTGCTGAATATGGATGTCGAACTTGAGGTGTTCATCTGTAGTTACACCGAGTAGTTTGGCAAAGGGAACAACTTTGATCGGAGAGTTGCTTTGGCTAAGGACTTGAAAGGAATTTTTATCAAAAGAGAAAGCTTTTGAGGGTGTGAATAGTAGTATTTTAGATTTGTTAGCATTGAGAGAAAGGTGATTTTGGTGCATCCAGATCTCAGTGGTTGAGAAGGCAGTCTGAGTTTTAGATAGGAGTTCGGGGAGGTTAGAGGCAGAGCAGACAAGTGTAGAGTCATCTGCATATTGAATGACTTTGGCATTAGGAACAGCAGAGTGAAAGTTATTGATAAAGATATTAAACATCATTGGTCTGAGGATGGAATCCCGTGGTGCTCCAGTAGGGGTGGGTAAGAAAGGTGAGGTGCCTTTTTTCCATTTCACAGGTTGAGATCTATCTGACAGATAGCTTGAGAACCAGAAAATAGTGTTTTGGGAGAGATTTAGGTTTGAGAGGTAACTTAGAAGGTGCTTATGGGAAACAGTACTGAATGCTTTAGAGAGCTCTAGGAGCAATGTGGATACTGAGTTCCCAGAGTTTTGGGCTTGATTGACAGTTTCTAAGAATGAGAGTAGAGTTGTTATGGTGCTATGTCCTGGTCGGAAGCCATGTTGGATACGGGTAAGAAGTTGGTGTTTAGTCAGAAAAGGCATAACTTGGAGGTGGATGCATTTTTATAGGATTTTGGACATTGGAGAGAGAAGAGCATTAGGGCAGAAGTTTGAAATGTTAGCGTTTTTGCCTCCCTTGTGCAGAGGAAGAATAAAGGCAGAAAACCAGAGTTCAGGGACATAGGATTCCTTTATGGAGCTATTAATTAGGATACTAATTGGGGGAGCTATACCATTGGCAACAGACTTGAGAAAGGAAGAGGGGATGTTGTCAGGTGCATTGGAGCAGGGTTTAAGTTTGGATAGAAGTCTTTTTATGTAGTTAGTGGAGACAGGTTTAAGCTCAAACATAAGGGGGAAATTATTTGAGGACTTAGATGAGGTGGAATGTAGGAGAGATGGGTCGTGGTTGGGAAAAGTTTTCGTTAGATCAGATATTGACTCTATAAAGAAAGAGTTGAATATTGAGGCTAATTCGAGGTCAGATTTACTTGGGTCCAGACAGGGGTTATTTTTGGAGCCTGGGTTGAGGAGTGAGTTTATGGAGTTCCAAAAAAGCCTAGAGTTTTGGGGATGGTTGGACTGGAGCTTAGTGTAGTAGGATTTTTGATTTGTTTTTTTGCAATGTTACCAAGCTGTGTATATTGGAGAAGGGTTCTGGGAAGTTTATTCTTTTGGTAAAGCTTCCAGAATTTGTCTTTTTGATGCATAATTTGCCTTGTTTCATTGGTTAGCCAAGGGACAGTTATAGTTTCTATTCTTTTTTTCCTTGGTGGAGCTAGGGAATTTAGAGCATCTAGGAAAGTAGAATTAAAGTGGTCTATGGCTTTATCGAGTGGAAGAGTTTTTAGAATGTTCCATTTCATTTGTTTGAGATAGAGAAGGTTTTGGGGTCAGATTTACTAAGGTTGCGGGTCTCAATATATTGATGTTGGTGTAGTTGGGAGGTGGTTGCATGGTAAATGAATGCTGGGAGGTGGTCACTAATAGAGTCAGGGATGGTGACAGAGTTGGTAATTTTATTTAGATGGGTGACTAAGATCCAATCAAGAGTGGATACTGGGGGATTTTGTTTTATTGGGTCTGGTGATGGACTGGGTCACTTGAGTAAAGTTAGAGAGGTTAATGGACAGGGAGGGCATGGGACTGTTGATGTTATTCCAATCTATGTTTACATCACCTAGTATGTAAGTTTCAAGGTTACTTTCAGCTGAGGCCCATTGGAGTATGTCTTCAAAGGTTGAGATGTTATTTCCGGGTGGGATATAAAGGGTGATGATAAAGAGGCTTTTGTGATTATTCATTTTTAATAGACCGACTGTTAGTTCTTCATTGGCAAATTTAGGAATGGGGTTTGGTAGGGGAATTAAAGTAAGTAGATTGGAACAGATTAATGCAATACCTCCGCCTTTTTTCTTTGGGCGGTCACATCTAAGAGGGTAGGATTTCAGTCAGAGATGTGGGGTTTGAACCAAGTTTCAGATATGGCTGCAATGTCAGGTTGGTTATGACTTACCCATGCTTGAAACTGATGTGCTTTGTTGTTGAGACTCTGGGCATTTACGTTTTAGTATTCCTGTATAAATGTGTAATATCATGGGACTCGTCCAGTAATTATGACTACAACATTTTAAATCAAATGTAGCTTTCTGTTCTTTTTTTATTACTAGAAAAGGTCTGTCTCATCTATGTGGTACCCATTCTACATGCATGGTAATTTTCCTGCACTATTGTGTGAACAGGGTTTTATCCAGCCAGCCTCAGAGAGTAAAAAACATTGATTTATTCAGTTTATACTTTTCTATATATGGCAGCACCCTTCTGTGTAGATAGAATATGTGTTGTGTAGTTGAGTAAATATGCAATGTCACTTCTATGAACAACTGAGACAAGCTCTCTAAAAAAAGGGAAAAATACTTGATCACAAATGATCAATGCATATCAAAAAGCATGCACGCCCACATAGAGAGTAAGCCCTCTATACTCCCAGTTTATGTATATAACCCTGCTGTTAGTTAGTGCAAAACGGAGAGTCATTCCCAAAACAACACACAGCAGTCTTACACAAACAGTAAACTCAACCAGTTGTGACTGGACAGCTGAAATCCAATCAACTGGTCCTTTAAAAAACATTATGGCCTGCAACTTCACCTGATCATTCTTTACTAGGACATTGTCCTTAAGCAGTTAAGTATATTCTTATCAAGCGATCTAAGAATGTATTAGTTGAAATAATATTTAACAGTATTATAATTTCTAGTATTAGGGTAACTTAAGAGAGACTTGCCATTAGCATTAATGACAAAGAATTCTGCTATGGTAACTACTTAAATAGTGAAAAGACAGTACTGAAAAGTATAAATAAAGGTGTGGATTTCTAAGTAAACTATTGCCTTTGTAAGATATAAAGTGGGTCTTAGTCTCAAGTGTTTGATATGTAATGGAATTTACTGCAGCACCAAAGTCAGTTAATACAGAAAATAGCATACTTTGCAACTTTATAGTCACTTGTGGACACTTTTTGGGGGGTGGGGATTGAGGAGAGTAAGTTGCTGCACAGTAAAACATAGGCGTGCATGTGCGGTTCTGAGTCTTCACCACTGGAACTATCATTAGGTGTAGTCTGTTTTACATGGTTAGCATTATCACTATTGGTGCAAAGGTAAATCTTTTACAGACCAGCAAAAACATTTCTATTGGTTCTAAACTGAGAAATATTATTTAGAAAAGTGAGTCATTTTTCCTTAAGCAGCACACTTCTCGCTTTCAGCTGGATGATCTGACTTGTTTAAGAAATGCCACCCCCCCCCCCCAATTATGACACACTGGAATATTATGTAGCAGAATCTTCAAATAATTATTAAAATAACTTACTCTGTAAGGTTTATTATAGTAACAGTTTTCATAGTGCAATAAATTTGTGATGTAGGTCAGGAAAGTCCAGTTCCCTGGAACGATTTAACAAACTGAATTTTGCAATAATAGTTTGGGTTCCCTAAGCATCGTTCTCCTTATAGTTGTTGTGATGACATTTTGTATTGGTTGGGTTATTATCTCTTTATTAGAACCGATAAAATGGCTACTTAATAGAAGTGTTAGACTCACTCCTCTAAGTGGTCACTCTTGCGTATACAAACGTCACAATTGGTCCTCTGTTTCATACGTCCTTATCACAAAAGGTATTTCATAAAAAGTCATGTCAGACAAAACCCCAGCAAACTAGTTAAAAAAGTTAGTAGCTAATGCTTCACTTGAAATGCTAACATAAAATATTTCTGTGGCTGTGTGATTTTGCAGAATGACCTTAATTTTGCCTCATATTTTGACCTGTCCCTCATAAAATGTTTGATTTTCTGGTAAAACACTGAAAATTATGTTTAGTCAATGTTGGACATTAGAAGTTCATATTTCTGAAAATGTGTGTTGATGCAAAGCCTGTTGTTCTATTAACTTTTAGACTGTGATTTTGCATCCTATTTTGCCTTGTCCTTCCTGAAATTTCTGATTTTCTGATAAATACCTGAGGTTTACAGTCAGTCTGTAATGACAGACATTAGATTTTCGTACTTAATGTTCATAAAATGCATGTTGATGTTCTATTAACATTTTAAGTGGATTAAAAAAAAGCTTCACAAGTGTTATATTGGTGTTGGTAGTGACATAGGCAATGCTGACATCTTCATTCTTGAATGCGACTTGCACACTGTCCAGTCTTCTCCATTATCACCCATTTTGTCAGTCCCAGTCTCAGTGAATTGAAATCTCTCTCTCTCTCTCTGTATAAAGGTAGAGTTGTTTGATGAAGCGCTTATCACCTTAGATCTCAGACCTGCTTTCATTATCACCAGTGCAAAGTTCAGTGGTTCAGTATAACAAAACTGTATACTTTGAAGTAGCATAAACAAAATGGGCTTACTCTTAAAAGTACTTTTTTTTTCAAATATTCACTTTACTTTCAACATAAAAGCAATTCAAACCAACAAATATGCTCTAGGCTTGGGAAAACAAGATTGATGAACGTTTGCCTGCTTGTTAAGAAAAAATACAGTTGTGTAAGTTGAACTTACTATAACAGTAGATGTTCAAATGATGACTGCTGCAATAGCCTTAGCTATATGGATTATATCCTGCCAAGGATAAATCAGCCAGCCAGCTTTCAAAATTTCAGGGTACAGTTCATGTGCTAAACCTATCAAACAGCTCGAGCTGAGCTGACTAAAAGACAAGTCTGGGTGCAAAGCCCTTCATAACCTTCCTGCCAGCAACGTGAGGGAGGTAAAGCCTTGAAATACAATACTAGCAACAACAAAAAATAAATGTCCACACTCTGGCATATAAAATGTACCAAAAAACAAGGGGGGGTGGAGAAATGGAGCAGCTACTGCAGCTGTGATATTTCAAACATCTACTGTTATGGTAAGTTCACCTTATACAGTTGTACTATATAGATTCATCATATTGATCACTGCTGCAGTAGCATTAGCTCTATGCCATAGCTTACTACATTTGGGAAGTGGAAGGAGAAGAGTCCAGGAGACCTTAGAAATGGTCCTAGCAAAGCTTAATCTGGACCTAGAAAAGGAATCAAGCTTATAGTGCTTTGTAAAAGCATGTACAGATGACCAAGTAGCAGCTTCTAGAATACTTTTAGAATCCAACCCTTTCCAAAAAGCCATATCTGAAGTCAAGGCCCTGCAAGAGTAGGCCTTGAACCTACCTGGAATAGTTTTGTTGTGGTGAGTATAACAAAAGTTAATAATCTCAGACAACCATTTGGAAATAGTCTGTTTTGACATGGGTTGTCCCTTCTTCTTACCTTCACAAGAAATAAACACTTGATCAGGAGATTTGAAAGAATTAGTTCTGCCAAGACAGCACCTGAGTTGTCTGTGAACATCCAAGGTATGGAATATCCTTTCTCCCTCATTTTTAGGTTCAGGAAAGAAAATGGGGAGATGGATCATTTGGCTTAAAGTAAACGTGGACACCATTTAGACATAAAAAAGGATTAGTTCTTAAAGAAACCCTGTCTCTATGGAAAATGAGATAGGCTTGACTCACCATAAGAGCACATCTTGCAGAGGTCAGAGCAATCAGTAAAACTGCTTTCCATATTAAGAATCTCAAGTCTGCCATTATTAGCTAATTCAAATGGAGCTAGTGTTAGCTTCACTAACACAAAACTGAGATCTGAAGGAGGGGTCACTAGTTTTCCTGTATTCAAAACCCCTTTCAGGAACATTTTGGCAAGAGACTGCCTTCAATGAGGAGGATCTATGGGCAGACATACTGAAATGGCTGATAAATGAACCTTCATAAAGGAATAAGAAAGGCCATAGGATAGTAACTTATTCAAATATTGTAAAACCAGAGAACAACTGGCCCTGAATGGGTGTTGGCTATTTTGTTGGCACCAACTAGAAAACTTTTTCCATTTGCTAATATATGATTTTCTAGTAGCAGGCTTTCTTATCTCCATTAGTACATGTGGCACATTCTCAGTAAATGGGGTCTATATCACTTTGTCGAATGGCAGATCATTTAACCGCCATTTGTTGAACTCCTAATCATTGAAGCCATTAATCAGTGAATGGAATTTTCAGCAAAACTTTTCCCAGGATAAACCAATGATAGGCCACCCTAGCGACTGTAAAGAAAATAATAACATTTAAAACCTACCCAGGTGGGGGGGTCACCTCTCCACACCCGCCTAACTAAATATGCCAACTCTGAGATCACACTACAGTGGGGAAAAGGGCAAATTCCAAATGGTGGCCAACCGTTGCTTTGCCCTAGGAAAAATTTCACTGAAAACTCTGTTCGGTGATTAGTGGCTTTGATAATTAGGGGTTCGACAATGGCGGTTCGATGATCTGCCATTGAAGAAAGTAATATAAACCCACAGTAAACAGGTGCCTGAAAGGAATTAACACTGTATCATGTGTCTAAAAAGAATTAAGACCATATCATTCAGGCAATCAATTGAAGATGATTGATATTGGGTATATCAAACACTCCTGTTGCTATGTGAGTAGATCCAGTCTGTGAGGAAGTTTGTGCTAATTGTCCATGGCAATCTCCAAAAGAAGGGAGAACCACTGTTGCATGGGCCAGAAGAGAATCACCACAATGATCTTGGGGGAAGAGGAATATTCCTGTCTGAAGAAAACAAAATGCATCTGTCTTCCATGCTTTATTGCATGAACAGAATCTTGCCAGATGATTATACGAAGAGAAGGCAACAAGGTTTACTTGAGGAGCTCCTCACAGATGTATTAAATCTTGGAAGACCTGGTGATCTAGTTTCCATTTGTGATGGTCTGCTGTGATCCTGCTCAGCTTATCTGCCACACAGTTTTACTCTGAAGGAATGTTAGATGCCTGTTGATTGAGATTGCACTGTTTAGATATATCACAAGCTAACATGGCTAGTCTGCAAAGGGGGTATGACCTGGTTCCCACTTGCTTGTTGATATGCTACACTATTGTGGTATTGTCTGTAATCACTTAAAGAGGTCCCAGGGAACAAAGATGGTTCAGAGAGTCTTGATCAGGGCAAGCATCACCTTGATATTTATGTGGTTGCATCTGTCCTTGGTGTCCCACCCCCCTGAAAGTTTAACCGTCCTGAAACTGCTCCCAAAGCAAAGTCCAAAGTGTCTGTGGTGAGTGACTGTTTTGGAGCAAGAAGGGAGAAGGGGAGACCTTTATTCAAGGATATATGTTGTCTCCACCAAAAGATCTCCTTTCTGACAAACCCCAGTACTGCAGTATGAAAATATAAAGGGTGTTGATTCTAGGCCCAAGAGATTTCAGATACCACTTTATCTTTCTCATGTGAAGTCTTGCTAGGGGTATCATGAGAATCATAGATGCCATGAAACCTTAAATCCTGAAGTATTCCCTTGCACGGACCAAAGTCTAAGTGGAAAACCTTATAAATTGATCTAAATAAAGATCTATTTCTTTCCCATGGAAGAAATCTCTTTGAACTGAGTTGTCTAGTTGACATCTCTGGAATACAATCCTGTGTGAGGAAATCAAGAAAGAGTTTTGAATGTTGTCTTGGAATTTCAGCTTGTGTAAGAGATCTCTCACCCAAGAGAGATCTTTGACACTTTAAAAAAGACTCTGCAAATATAGAAAAGTTGTGTAAATATAGAAAAATGTGAAAACCCTGTAGCATGTAATGAGCTACAAGTGGAGCTAGGCACTTTGTGAGCACTCCTGGTGCAGTGGATAGTCCAAATGGTAAAGCAGAACACTAATAATGTGACCTAGACATACACAACCTTAAGAAACATCTGAAGTCTGGATGAAAGTGATGTGATGAAAGCATCTTTTTAAGTCTAGTGCTACCAGGAAACTTGAAAGAGGAAGAACAGGTAACAGGTTGTGAAGTAAATTTGGGCACTAATACAAAGAGTTTAGGAAAGAAAGATCCAAGCATTTTGTTTCTTTGACAAAAGGTACATCCTTGAACAACCCCCCCCCCCCCAACCTGGGAAGGAGCAATTGGTTATTTCAGTTCTTGGGACTGCATGTGTGAAGAAATGGTAGAAACAAAAGAGTCTGATCTGGAGGATCAGATTTCCACTGAAAAGGAGGACTTTCCTCCCACATCCATCTGTAACTTTGATGAATGATTTTCATAACCCATTTGTCTGAAACAATTGGTTGCCAAAGAGAAAATGGAAATTCAGACTTCCTGGAAGAAAACGTTGTCAGGGTAGGTGGGGATTACATGGTCTCCTGAACAGTCATTCAGACTTGTTGGACTGTCCTTGTTTTTTTCAAGACTTCATTTTAGAACGCCCTTGCCATTTCTTCTTAAATGAATTTTGTTGAAACCATTTAATCTGTTTTTACCCAGACTGGATAAGGGGATAGAAAATCCCTTGGGCAATTTGGAGAAAGAGGGATGAAAAATCTTAGAGATTCCAGGGATCAGCTTGCCCCTTTCATCACACTTTTTAATCACCTCTGCAGCAGCAAGACCAAACACAATCTCTACCCAGGGGAGAATTTAAAATCTCATTTTTAACATCATCTGAGAGGTTCTGAGAATGTAGCCATGCAACCCCCACCCCTAAAAGCAGTATCAGTAGACATAGCTCTGGAAGAAGTATTAACTGAGCCATGCACACATTGCAAACAATGAGCAAGTGATGTGTACAACAGAATAAACTAAGTTTTTTTAAGCATATTTTTCCACACAAGAAGAAACTGCAGATAAAACATTTCTCATACTTTCACAATTTGTCAGAATAAACTTCAACACATGAGCCTGACAATTCAAGATTTTGAAAATCAGAGTGGCAGAAGTATACATTTTTCCCATACTTATCACTAATTTTCCCATCTTTATCAAAATTGTAAAACTGGAATTAACTAAGTGTTTAGCAGCAGTGGAATCAACAAAACTAAAGCTTTTGGGTCAGGTTTGGGCACAGTGCATAAAATGTAAAAGACTGAGAAACTTTATACACTCTGCCTGCCTTTTAAGGGTAGCTGGCTGACTACCAAGAAAAAGGAGGAAGTAACACACACATCCTCTAAAGCAGTGGTCCCCAACCACTGGGCTGCGGCCCTGTACCAGGCCGTGGATCATTTGGTATAATACCATCAGGCATGGAGTAAAACGAAAAAATGAATGTGTATATGAGTGTGTTTATGTGTCTGTCTGTGTGTGTGTGAGTGAATGCGTGCATGAAAGCAGAATGTTGGTGTGTGTGAAAGAAGAGACTGTGTGTGTATGTTTCTGTCTGCATGTGTGACTGAATGCATGCATGAAAGTAGAAGTGTGTGTGTGTGTGTGTGTGTGTGTGTGTGTGTGTGTGTGTGTGTGTGTGTGTGTGTGTGTGTGTGTGTGTGTGTGTGTGTGTGTGTGTGTGTGAATGCATGTGCATGTATGTGACTATGTGTGTGTGTGTGTGTGTGTGTGTGTGTGTGTGTTTCAGCCTGAATGTGTGAGTGAATGCATGCATGAAAGCAAAAGAGACTATGTCTGTGTGAGAGATCAGGAGAGTGAGAGCGATGTGTGAGTGAATGCATATATGAATGAGGAAGTGACTGCGTCTGTGAGAGAGATCAGGAGAGTGAGAGTGATGTGTGAGTGAATGCGTGTATGAATGCAAAAGAGACTCTGTGTGTGTGTATTTTTCTGTCTGCGTATGTGAGTGAATGCGTGCATGAAAGCAGAAGAGAATCCCTGGCAGCAGCAGCAGCAATAAAGTTTGTTTAGTTCTCAACCGTACCACTCAACCTCTCACACAAGAAATCTGGACAAAGCCAAAAATAATGGGGAGACAAAGGCCCAAAAATATGGAAACTTTTAAGTACTGCTCTTACAAACTTAGAAAATTGATAAAAATACAGGTTTTGCATTAGCATAAATTTTCTGTAGGGTATGAAGTATGAAACTCAACTGTCTGTCATTATTTTCTGACTTTAAACCTCAATGATCTGCCAGTGATTTACCAGAAAACAATAATTGTATGAGAAACAGACCAAAAATATGAGGCAAAGATCTGCAAAAATCTGTAGAGTTGAGAGGTATACTGGACAGAGCCAAATAATAGGGACAGATTTTAAATATTACTCTTATAAACTTAGAAAGTCAATAAGGTTGCCATTATGTTTACATACCTCTCAGCCATAGCAGATCAATGTTATGCTGTTAAACAGATTGTACACTTTTTTTTCGTATTTATTGCCAATTGTCTTTTTATTGTACTTTGGAGCTTTTCTCACTGGGTCTCAGATGAAAATGGACTTCTAGTCCAATCGGGACTCCCCATTAAACAAATGTCAAATAAATAAATAAATATTATGCACTTTATTATGCATGCATGGTCTTTGGTGCAAAACAGGTTGGAGACCGCTGCTCTAAAGCAGCTAGAACAGAATGAATGGGTGTAGGTTTTGGAAAATCTTTCTGTAACAACAGATGCTATTTGCTGAAGGACTGAGAAACTTCAGTGTTCTCCCACTTAAAAAAAAAAAAACACAGGCAAGTAATAGTTTCATAGAAAGAGAAATCTCACACATGGAGAATCAGACACTGAGCTCCACTCAGAGTCTGAATCAAAAATATGAGGAAAAAAAAGCTGTATCTGTCTCTGCATCTTCCTGTTCAGATGTTCAGATTCATAATCTCAAATCTCTTCAGGAAAAGATAAATCCCCATTTCTTTTACCAGAAACTGCTGTACAAGAATGGTCAATATCCTGAATTTTATTCTGATCCAGACCCAGTAAATGACTCATATCTGAAGAAATTTGAGGAGGAGTAGATGCATGTTTGGTTATCTGTTTCTTTTTGACAGGAAAAATGGGGTCAGCCATGTTTCTAATGGCAGCAGCTATTTCCCAAGGGATAGGCTCAGCATTCTGTCACAACAGGGACACCTTCCCTGCTCCTTCTCCCAAACCAATATGAGTGGCTCTCTCTTGCCCACTGAGGGGACTCCAACAGCCATAGAGGACATGGCTAGTCCCTGTCCATGGTGGCTGTAGGTGCTACAATAAAGGGATCCAAGGTAAAAGATGAGTGATCTGAGGTACAACAAATGTCCACAGCAGAGTCACACACCTGCAGATGAGATAAATTACTAGCTTGCTGTGATGGCAAAGTCTGTTTGCTTAACTTTTTCTTTTTGTGGCTAGAAGAAGGACTGACCATGGAACCAGCAGTGTGCTCCATGGTCAAGCCAAAATGCTACCTCTTCCCAGGGAAGACAAACAGCAAATACCTTCTTCTTTTTCTTCTTCTTCTTTCGGCTGCTCCCATTAGGGGCCGCTACAGCAGATCAATTGTTTCCATTTCTTCCTGTCCTCTGCATCTTGCTCTGTCACACCAACCACCTGCATGTCCTCTCTCACCACATCCATAAACCTTATCTTAGGCCTTCCTCTTTTCCTGTTACCTGGCAACTTCATCCTTAGCATCTTTTTCCCAATATACTCTGCATCCCTCCTCAGCACATGTCCAAACCAACGTAATCTTGCCTCTCTGGCTTTGTCTCCAACCCTTCCAACTTGGGCTGACCCTCTAATATACTTATTCCTAATTCTGTCCATCCTCGTCACATCCAGTGCAAATCTTAACATCTTCAGCTCTGCCATGTCAAGCTCTGACTCCTGCCTTTTTGTCAATGCCACTGTCTCCAACCCATATAACATAGCTGGTCTCACTACCCTCTTGTAGACCTTCCCTTTCACTCTTACTGGTACTCGTCTGTCACAAATCACTCCTGACACTCTTCTCCACCCACTCCATCCTGCCTGTACTCTCTTCTTCACCTCTCTTCCACACTCATCATTACTCTGAACTGTTGATCCCAAGTACTTAAACTCATTCACCTTCGCCACCTCTACTCCTTGCATCCTCACCATTCCTCTATCCTCCCTCTCATTCACACACATATATTCTGTCTTAGTCCTGCTGACCTTCATTCCTCTTCTGTCTAGAGCATATCTCCACTTCTCCAGGGTCTCCTCCACCTGTTGCCTACTCACTACAGATCACAATGTCATCTGCAAACATTATAGTCCACGGGGACTCCTGTCTGATCCCGTCTGTCAACCTGTCCATCACCATTGCAAATAAGAAAGGGCTCAGAGCTGATCCTTGATGTAATCCCACCTCTACCTTAAATGCATTTGTCACTCCCACTGCAGACCTCACCACTGTCACACTACCCTCATACATATCCTGTACCACTCTTACATATTTCTCTGACACTCCCGACTTCCTCATAGAATACCACAAATCCTTTCCAGGAACCCTGTCATATGCTTTCTCTAAATCCACAAAGACACAATGCAACTCCTTCTGACCTTCTCTGTACTTTTCCATCAACACTCTCAGAGCAAACATCGCATCTGTAATGCTCTTTCCTGGCATGAAACCATACTGCTGATCATGCAGAAAACAGTACAAACAGCAAATACCAAAAAAACAAAAACTACCGGCCCATAAAAGTTATCTTTTTGGCAGAAAAAATACAGTAAATAGCACTTTGAAACACTATGCCAGCCCCACAAAGAAAAATTAAATACAATTTCTCCACAGATAATATGTTTTAGTTAGTTTACACTACTTTTAAACTGATAGATAAAGGAATACTTCATTTAAAAACACATTAAGTCTCGAGATAGTCCATTAAAACACAACACTCCTAACTTTAAAATAACTTTCCTGAAGAGAAAAGTAATAAAACATCAATAAAAGTAAGAAAATGGAAGGTTTTGTTCCCCAAAGGAAACTTATCTGCCCAGCAAAGGAAAGCACAAGCCTACCGTCTATTCTCGAAAGCCTCAGAGGAGTGTACTCTTCAGCAACAGTAAAGCTCTGAAAGGCTTCGTGTCCAAACCTGGCCTTTAGTCAACTCAGCCTGAGCTGCTTGACAGTTTGGATGCTTGAAAAGTGCCCTGACGTTTTGGAAGCTAGCCGGCTGTTTTATCCTTGGCTGAGTACGACCCATACAGCTAAGGTTTCTGCAGTAGTGATCAATATAGGTTCATAGGTTCATAGGTTCAAAAGTTTGCACTGAACCTGTCAGCCATGTTAGTTAGCAGGTGTTAGGTTCATTTTTTTTCATTTCATTTTTGAACTAATTCAGGCATATCTGGGGAGTTTCCCTAGGTTCTAACATAGGCAAAAAGAGCCTTTATGATGGTCTTTAGTAGAGTTTTTTTCTTTTCTCAAAAAAAAATTTAAAGATTTAGATTTTATGCTAGTTTTGTTTATGGTCCTGGGCAGACTGACTTTGCCTTGGTACAGAGAGTCTAGTCTTGTTTGGTTTTGCTCGAATCAGAAGCAGTGCTGTGTAGAGGCATTTGTAACTTGTAAGTGATTCAGCGTTTGAGTTGAGTAATGTTCTGGCCTAGGTTGCCTTAAAAGGCCTCCACACTAGTTTTAGAAGTGTGAAATCCGGCTTTTGAGAAGTTTTACCAGTGAAATTAGGGTGGTTTGACATTTTGATCCCCCCATGTTCGTGATGATGAGATCAGTATGGTTTTTTTCTCTCTTGTGGGGGATGGTGACTAGTTGTTCCATGTGTTTGATACATTTATCCCTCTCAATGTTTCAGGGAAGGCCATGTGAGGTTCCTGAGTTTGAGAGGGCATTACCTTAGTTTTTTTCCTTTTTGGTGTTCTAGGGTGGTAGGTTTGTCAGAGTCATACCTGGGGGCCTACATAATCAGAGAGCTCCTCGATGTCCTTTTCATGTAGTGATTGTCTGTGTACATGAGGCAATTTTTATAGCAGGGGGCTGAAGACAGACCACATTCAAAAAATACATTTCAGAGTTTTGAACATTATTTTGCAAAGTAACTACCACAAAAATGACTTCCACTCAATCATTACAAATTAACTACAGATAATACCAAGTGCAGAACTCATGGAATTACTTTTCATTAATGTCCATGAGCTCATAGCCAGCCTTAGGCATAGGCCAACTAGGCGGATGCCTAGGGCGCTGCTCTAGCAGGGGCACTTTTCCAGTAATCTGGATGGTGTAGGTATGCCAGGATGGGGGCACCAGGTGGTGTGGGGGGGCACTGCGGAGTCCTTTTGCCTAGGGCACCAGTTGATCAAAGGCCGACCCTGCATGAGCTGACTCACTGAGCTTCTATAAACCAATAGCAAGACCTTACTCTTCAGTGAAAGTCCAATCAGGCTGCAGAAAATAACAGCAATGCAGCTTAGTGCTGTCCTTTGATCCAGGCCTTTATCATGGACACACCTTCAATGTCACATACTTAAAACTGTAATAAGTACTGATACACCTTCAGAAATATGAAGGAAAAAGATTCACAAAATATCAACAGCATTTACTAAACTCAGATCATAATCATCCAAAGACAAATCTTTCATTAAAGATAGCACCCAAAACTAGGAATATTGCCAGTATACAATTTGTAACACTTGGTACACAAATTAGTTTTGAAAGGTGAAACATCTGACCTTCACAAAGTACTAAGTGTCCAATCATCAAATACATCAATGAAGCATAAAGTGTTCAGGTGAACTAGTAAATAAGGAAAAATGCCAGATGATGTACATTATTGCATCACTAGATGTATAATTAAAAGTTTCTTGTATGAAGATTTCAGTATATGTGCTACATCTTTCATTTTATATATGTATTTACATAGACGACATTTCACAATGTCGACATTCATATGGCCGAGACCATATGATCGACATTTGAAATGTTGACCATGGGGAACTGGCATCTCCGTCCAGTTTGTTTGTTTGTGTCTTTCGGCTTTTCTCGGTTAGGGGTCGCCACAGCGGAACTCCAGTCCACTAATGATTGGTAGTTGATTTTTACGTGCCGAGTTACCAGCCGTGATGCACAACCTTCAATGAAGGTACGCCCATTCACGCATGTCTCCACTCAGAAGACCCTCTAGCTGAGAATCAAACTGGATAGCGTCTTACTGTGAGGTGACAACGCTACCGCAGCACAGTGCAGAATAGAAAGATTTCCATTTCCGCACTATAATGCGATCTTGGAGCTGGTATATTAAAGTTATATGGGTGGGGGTGCAGGGGGGCCGAATCCCTCTGCTAGCATTGTTAAAGTTAGTTTTTTCCTTTTTTTTTGTCTGCTTGTATGTTAGACATTTTAAATGTCGATCATATGGTCTCGGCCATATGAATTTCGACATTGTGAAATGTCGATCATTTCAAGTAGATCCATGTATGTGTGTGTGTGTATATATATATATATATATATATATATATATATATATATTACTATAAATGATTTCTTTTTGTATATAAGCACATATGTCTGTGTGCATATGTATCAAGTGGCAGTTATTTTAGATTTGAAATTCATAGCCACACCCCTGCTTGTGGGATCACATTGATTTGATTCATGAATGCAAACTTCAATGCTAAGGTATCCAAGGTTAATTCAGAGAGTGATGGTTCTGCTCTTGTGGCTCAAAAAGTTGAGTGGTGATTTAATGAAGTTGTGTTTTGTTGTCAGACCACTTTGATAAATTTGTTCCTTTCTACATGAAGTGGTGCAACTTTATATTTAGTAAAGGAGTGTGGGGTCATGAGTGTGCATGGGGGCTGTAGGGGGTGTTTTTCTCTTCAATTCATGATAGAAATCATTTTTACTTTTTACTGCGAATGTCTGTGATGTGTCCTGTTCATTAAACAGAACTCAAGCCAACTATATCCCTCAGAATAAATCAGGATGCTAGCCTGGATAGCATCTATCAAACCTTAGTACCAATGTCAGCAACATGGCTCAAGCCTTTCATATGTAAGATACTGAATTCAACATTTCATTGTATACAACACATAGAAAATGAGGTGAAAGAGCAGGAAGCGTGTCAGTACTTACCCACAACACCATCTCCGCAGAACTATTGGACAAATAACCTGTCACCACAGATAAACTCACACATAACCTAACCATGTACCATCTGAAACCAACTCTGCTAATGAAATGGAAGAATACTTTAAAATTATAACAACAAACACACAAACAACCTAGTCCTGTGGTGAAGATACTTGAAAACATAAGACATAGCATGTAAACAGTTCTCCGATTATCTAGAACATAATACACTAATACAAATTCAATTGGTTTCAGAGCTAGTCAAAATTCTCATACAACCATTATGAACCTTGTAGACAATGGACAGAAATCCTAAAACATAGTCAGTGTTAAACTACAAATTAAATAAAGAATGTTACCTTTTTGACTCAGTCAAGAATGAGACTTTGAACATCTAAAGTACTGGTTTATTCCATAAACAGCTCTGGGAGACTGCCTGCCAAAGTTTTTAGATCAATCTCTAACATAGAAAATGCTTACATTTATCTTTTTATCAATTTCATGCAGGCAGAATTCTGACATTACTTGTGATCCTCGCTGAGTGCTTTATGTGAACACTTTACAAATATGCATTTTAAAACAAAGACCACCTGGTCTAAGAATTTATCTTTTAACCTTGTAACATTCAGTACCAGTGCACACTATTTCACAGACATCCTTGCAAAGACTCAGTCCTTAGCCTGAGTAGGCCAGAGCGTACTGTAATCTGGCTTCCACAGATACCCGGCACAATTTATTAACTTTTTGAAAGTAGACATTGCAGCATAATATAACATAGCATACCTTAACTGCTTCAACACTTACTTGGCCTTTATTTTTTTTGTTAGTACACTATCATTTGCTAATACAATGCAGTTGTAAGGCACTTGAAATATAAAGCTACTACTTATATGAAAATATATATTGCATAATCATTCATCTATTTTTTTCAGTTTTCCTTTGACATATACATATTATAAACATTTTATTTGAATCATTTGTGATGAAACTACAAGTTAATATGCATTTTCTGAATAATCAACATGAGACAGTATTTTTCTATAGCAGTCTTCTCCCTTTGACACTATAAGTGTCACTCACAATTATAGTTTAATTTTACTTAATTTGATAAAATATGCTTTAGCATCATAACATTCATCTATAGTGATTTGTTCATCATTAAATACTTTTATAAGTGGCATTGCGTGTGCAGGCGAGATTAAGCATTGTGTAATTACAGCCTTTAGAACAGAAAATATTAAAACAATTAAAAGAATAATACCAATTATTGTAATGATACCTTGTAATATACTAGTTCCCAGGTTACCAAATGCACTGCCCAACCATTCAAAAAGTGTCCATTTTTTTAGCTGTACTGTTTAGATCTTGGGACCTTTGCTCCAACAAATTAGACAACTTCTCTTGTTCATCATAACAGTCACTAATATAGGAACAACAACAACTTCCTATGAGGGGACATGACCCCTCCCCCGGCAGCTATCATTACGTCTAGTGCCAGCCAATTTTGTAGTTGCACAGTTTGAATTTTAGTCATTTCTCGATTTGCCATCCTGAGATGATATGAGGCATGGTTTGCTACCACCTGAAGAATTTGAGCAAGCATGGTGATTTCGAGCATTGTCCTTTGCACTCCATACCCAAGAGTAAAGAGTGAAAATACTTACTTTGCCCAGTGAATTGCTCGTTTATTTCTCAGTCTGCCTGCTGGAGGGTTTTTGAAATGTTGAATAGCATGAGTAATATAACCCACAAAACAAAATTTAGACCGGTTTGTAGGCACAATCACTGCAAATTAAGTAATGATCCTCTATCATACCCATGCCATGCCCCCAGTCACAACTTTTTAGGTGTAAAGAGTTCAACACACTTTAATGCCTAGTGTCAATGCATTTGCTGGTTCTCACTGGTGCAGTTCCATTTTTGGCATGACTTATCTCCACGATTTGTTGTTGCAAGCTGCAGAGACACAACCTTTGAAAAGTCAGTTACATTATGCCAAGTTAAATTAAGTTAGAATTATGAAATATGTGTGAACACACCCAACAGCTTGTCACATTTAAGTCCACAGCATATTGTCAAAGAACCAACAGGAAACTATTTTCTCTGGACCTGTTTGTAAGAGGAAATAGCAACAAAAACAAGATAGAAATACCTGGTGTTACTGGATTTATCATGGACTGCCATCTGAGTTGATTTTCTCTTTTAATCCTTTTACTGGAGCAAATAACTCATCCTGCATCTTTTGATCTTTCTTCACTAATAAAGATGATTTGTCTGGGGCCTCTGGATGACAAGTCTTTTTACAATGAGATGAATGAATCTAAGTTGGTAAATATGAGAAATGAATAGTGGTATAGGTAATTACCAGAATCTGGAAAGGGCCTTTCCACTTTGGACTCAAACAGTTATTTGTTTGGAAAGTTTTAACATAGACTCAATCATCAGGCAACAGTTGGTGACAGGGCTGGTCAGGAGATTGAGGAAGAGCTTTTCATACAGTTTTGTGGTACTGCTGCAAGAAATTAATAAGTTTTGTGCAGTAAGACAATATAAAATCACCAGTTAGAGTCAATTTTTCATTTGACACAGGGGGCTGGCCATGGGTCTCCCCATTAATATCTCATAGAGACTCAATCTCCTTGTAATATTTACTGTACTCCTCATACTCATTAGTGCTAAGAGAAGTGCCTCTGGCCATTTAAGATTTGTGTTGGTGCAGATTTTTGTCACCTTGTTCTTAAGGGTTCTATTGACCCTTTCATTAATCCAGATGACTGTGAATGGTTAGGACAGTGGAGACTCAACTTAGTATTAAACTTTTAGACAGTACAAGGTACACCTAACCTAGGAATACATTTAAAAATAAGTTTCTTAATAACTGCCACAGACTTTTCCTTATGTCATGGGTAAGCTTCCACTGATGCAAAAAAAACGTAGACTAGTACTAAAACATAGAGTTCTAAATGTACTGCACAATTATTAACATACTGAAGTATCAAAGAAGAGGCATGAAAGAAAGAAAGGTTGATACTCTCTTAAAATCACGCACATCATCAATGTTAGATTCTTGCAATAACATCATGTGGTTTTATTTTTATTGGACTGCTATCTTTACTGTAATCTGTTTCATGGAGCTTTTCTCCACAGGCCTCCACTGAAAATGGGCTCTCTAGGCCCAGTGCACTTCCCCGGTAATCAAACTGGAAATAAAATAAATAAATAAATATGTAATTTTGCACAAGTCCTTTTACAACTTGCTTTGCAGCTTGATCTGTCAAAGTATTTTCCTTTGAAATATTATCTACACAATTTTGATGGGAACTACATTTAACTACCGCTGATTTTTTTAGGTAACAAAAGAACATTTAAAGGAGTATTGACAAAGAAAATATGTTTAATTTGAGTTCCTGTTGTGGTTAAAAAAAACCTCTGTTTTTAAAGTTGCTGAAAATCATGTGCAATGCCAAAGGCATATTTGCTATCAAGAAAAAAACGTTCACAGTTTTACCCTTTGCTAATTCACAAGCTTTTTGTAGACCCACAAACTCAGCTATCTGGGTGGAATATATACCCTCTAGTCTTTGCTGAAGTAAAACATCATTATTGGTGCAGACAGATATTTTTACGACCAAATTTTCATTTTGATCTTCCACAGAAACCATCCACAGATAGATGTAGTTTAGCACTGGGTATAGGAGTGTCCTTTAAGTCATTGCTAGGAGAAAGCATAGTTCCTCCCTAACCCAATTCAAGTGCAACTTGGACAATTGGATAGGAAAACAGAAATTCATCCCTAGTTTGGCACCTATGTCTCTAATGCAAACTGGTAAACTATAAACGATTCATCTCCCAGGCCCATGCTTACACTTATCAAGGGTATCAGAACTTGTCAAAGATTTGGGATGCATGGCTATGCTTAAAAAGGGCCTTGTGGTTGATAGCCTAGTAAACACCTATAAACCTATAATTCTATGAATTAGTCACATATATACAATCATGTTCTTCATCATCTTATCAGTAGGTAACACAGATGCAGGATTTAGAACAGGATAGGGTATAAGAGAAATAGAAGGATTATAAAGAAGCGTAAGTTCATATTTAGTTAGAAGCAGCCAAGAGGGGTTGAGTTTTCATTTTAAGTAAGACAGATAATACAGAATGAGGGACAGCTACCTTAACATCATGCCCGAGTATCAGTTATTGTGCAAGATCGACTAGAATGGCAGCCGCTGCCCTTAAACATGATGAAAATCCTTCTGGAACAGAATCAATTGCTGTAGTATAATAAGCTATTATACGATAGTTGTCCCCATATTTTTGTGAAAGCACTCCTTGAGCAAGCTCATTTCTTTCATGACAAAATAAAATGAAATTCTTTTCATAATCTGGTAATTTTAAAGCTGGGGCAGTAGCTAAAGCTTGCATTAAATTTTGACTTCCAAGATGGCTGTGCACTGAGTAATGGCTTGTTTCTAGCTCTCCCAATGTGAAAACAGAAACTCAGCAGAGAAGGAGAGTAGACTTGCATTTATGGGTAAATTTCAGTAACTGGCTAATAAGTGCACTGCCTGAATGCCAGTAATAAAGAAATAGAGAAGACCTGGAAAAAATCAGCTACAAAAAGTGATGAAGAACCACTGACTGGTGAGAGTTCTGCAGCTGTTCGGCAAAAAGCAATGCAACCTTCATACATGACTTCCAGTAACCTACAGAAAGATATACGACAATTGCATACAGACCTGGTTAAACTAAACAAAACACTGATGGAGTATATAAACTCAAACAACAAAAAGATGGAAAATTTAAGAAAATGTAAACAGCTATTCAGATAAGATGATAAAGCTGCAACAATCAGAGGTTGAAATGAGAAAAAGGCTGGGTGAATATGAGACTGCTCAGGAATAGATGTTTCAAAGAATAATAGAATTAGAGGACAGAGCATGAAGAGAAAACTGATATTTTCAGCTATAGCAGGGAAGCTGGAAGGAAAAGACTGCATTAATTTTATGAAAGCACAAATAAGCAACTGGACTGGTATTCCAAACCAGGAGTTGTTAGCTGAAAGGGCACATCATGTGTAAGCTCCAAACCTAGCTATAAAAAAGCAACCTAGGCCATTAATAGTAAAGATGCAATCCTACCAGCAGACGGAGTTGATTATGACAAAACTGTGGCAGAAGGACAAAATATTAAAAGTGGGAGACAGCAAAGTGTTTGTGGAAAATGATTACTCATTGTACACAAGGCAAAAGAGAAGTAAATTCATTCCATTATTCAGAGAATGTCGAGAGGCAGGTGTGAGATTCACACTATTCAGAGAATGTCGAGATGCAGGTGTGAGATTCAAACTGCTGCATCCAGCTGTCTTTAAGTTCTTTTTTTCCCTGGAGGGACAAAATCATTTTTTGATTAAGTGCATGCTAAGTAGAAAATTCAAAAGTTTGTCCAACAAAAAGTGAGCTGTGAAACAGAAGGAGATTCTGCTTCTTGTTCATCTGGTAATAAAGACCACAGAGAGACAGTACCTGTGAAATATTTTCCCGTATTTCAAAGGAAAATGTTGGAGGGAAAAAAAAAGAACAGAGAAATTGGTTGGGACATAATGTTCTCTGAAAACAATCAGGGGTTTTCCCCAGTTGTGAGGACTTTAAAGATAATACAAAATCAATTAGACTTAAAGTAATGTTTTCCCAGTTTTTTAATGCAATGATTTTTTTTTTCTTTTTCTTCCTTCTTCTCTTTCTCTCTCTCTTTTTTGTTCAGTTTTAAGAAATGTAGAGCCTGCAATGAAAAAAATATTACAAAGCATGCAAATGAAAAAGAATATTGAATATTTAAGGCCTTTTTTCCGGTGAACAAGGTACCCTTAGCAGTTTTGCGTCTGGTTTGCATGTCACTAGAAGACAATTTGATAAAGAGAAATGGCTTGGAGAAATTGTTTTCTGAAAGCATTCAAGTGTTTTCTCAGCTGGCTGAGCTATAAAGATAGACAAAATCAAATAGCACTTACTAATATCACAGGCTGTACCATGCATCTTAGCATGGTTAATCTTTCCTTTTGGTTAACTCTAGCCTGTTTGTGTGGCTATCAACTTAGAACTTTTGTTCTTATTAGGAAGCAAAAACTTCAATATTTGAATATGTTCATAGTTTTGTGTGTTATTATTAAGTTATTAGGTTTTGGGTGGGGGTTGGGGGCTGTTTGTTCTGTTTGAGGGTTTTAAAAAACAAAAAGTTATAAGATGTGGCATGGGAGCAAATGGATATGACAAAAAAACTACTGTATAAAAGGCCAACCTACCGAACAGTATATGCATGTAACATAAAAGTTGGAACTAGACATTTAACTAAAAACAGTTATACATAAAAGGTGGTAATAATAACTATATAAGAAAATGATGCTTTCTGTAATGTCTTTCAATCTGGATGGTTTTGCAGATAAACATACAAAAGAAAGAGTAGTGTACTATATTAAAAAATGTAGAGTGCAAATAGCTATGCTACAGGAGACACACCTGGAATGAAATGGACATATAACTTTCATAAAGAAGGGTTTTCAGGATGCTTATTCAGAGGAATATCTGGGGAAAAGGAAAAAAGGAGTACTTATATTAATTGCAAGAGGAGCTCCAATAGTGATATAAGAGGAAAAAAAGATAATGGAAAAGACATAGTACAAGGGGCTACTGGCAAGGGAAGAAGATTACACTGGCCTGCATTTACATTCCACCTAAAACTGCTATAATGGAGCTTAAGAAAATTCTATGAGAAATAATCAGCTTTCAGCAAGGAATCTTACTTATAGGTGGAGACTGGAATTTGGTTTGCAACAGTGAAGATGTGTCTGGGAGGCCTAGAAGGGAAAATATAACAAAAGGAGGATATATTTTTGAAGAAAGTTATGAAAATGTTTGGCATGGAAGATGTGAATTCAGTCCTAGGAGTTCGGAGTGAATTTACATATTATTCACCGAGATACAAAAACTGGGCTAGGCTAGCTAGATTTCATATCTGACAGGGACATGTGCATTTAATTGGAGGTTTTGAAATGCACCTAGTAACTTTTTCAGATCATGCACCAATAACAAAAATAAAAATGCAAGGTAATGAAATAATAATAAGACACTGGCGCTTTCCCACCTATCTGCTGAAAAGAGAGGAATTGAAGGAATGGGTTTTGGAATTAATTCAGGAGCTACTAGATATGATGGGATTTTCTTCTGAAAATATAGCTAGGAAGTGGGATAAAATTAAAATGGAGTTTAAAACTAGGGAGGAAATGAAGGAAAGAGAGAGATATAGTTAAGAAGTAACAAGAATTATTTAGAGGGACTGACAAATGTTAAAGTATTCCAAAATAGGGGGAATCTCTCAGAACAAGAAAAGGAAAAACTGCAGAATGCTAAACAGAAAATAAGGGATTATCTTTATAATATGCATGCCTTTGGAAAGATTAGTGTTAAGTAACTGTTTTTGCTAATTCTAGAGCACAAAAACTTTTAGCACAACAACTCAGACAACATAAAGTAGAAAAGGCTGTCACCAAGCTTAGAGAGTTTATAAAAAGGAAAATAACAAGAGACCCTGTAGAAGTATTAGAAATATGTTGACAAATTTATGAAAGTTTGTATAAAGCAGAGAAATATGGAAATCAAGAAAAGGTACACATGGAAATGTTTATAGAAGAATTAAATATGCCAAGGTTAGGGGTAGATGAGGCTCAATTACTAACAGGATAGGAAGAGGTGAGATAAAAATGGCTATGTATAACCAATCTACTGGAAAGTCCCCAGGAATAGATGGTATTCCTGTGGAAGTTTGGAAGTTAGGAGGGAAAAAACTAATAAAGATCTGGAAGGTTTTATTTAACCATATTTTAAGAGGAGGAGCAGAAGTACCAGCATCCTGGAAGAAGGCAGTGGTAATGGTAATACCTAAAGAGGGTAAAGCTCCATGATATCCAGCTTCATACAGGCCCATTTCAATACTAAACCATGGCTATAAAGTGTTTATGTCTATAATGGCTAAAAGAATGGCAAAAGTGATAACAAAACTGATAGATATGGATCAGTGTGATTTTGTGGAGGAAAGACAAACAACTGACAATATTAACAGAACACTGATGATCCAGATGGAAGCAGAATGTAAGAGAACACCATTTTTATAAGTGGGTTTTGATGCAGAGAAAGCATTTGACAGAGTAGATTGGGATTTCATAAGAAGGGCAATGGAAGCATTTGCTTTTCTTGATACAATTATGAGGTTGATTAGGAGTATATATGAGGGATCAGAGATGAAAATTAAAGTGGGTGATGTCCTCTTTGATAACCTCTGCTTGAGTAGAGGAACCAGACATTGTTTTCTGCTTTCCCCTTTGTTGTTTGCATTATATTTAGAACCATTGGCAAAGAAAACAAGGGACTCAGAAATTCAAGGATATAATTGGTATGGTAGTCAGGAAAAGCTGGCTGTATTTGCAGGTGATATAAATTTATACATGACAAAACCAGAAAGGGACATTACAGTGCTGTGGAACATTTTAAGACAGTTTCAGATCTTCTTGGGATACAAAATTAATGAAGCTAAAACAAAGGCAATAGCGGTAAATTATATACTCACACATGAATTGGTCCAACAATATCCATATTTATGGGGACATGATAAAATTATGTATTTAGGAGTATGGATTAGAAATTACTCTGTTGTGGCAGTTAAGGATATGTGGGAGGAGACTAAACAGAAGATAATACAAAAACTGAGAAACTGGAAGTTTTGTTATATGGATATGGATACTAAGATACAAGCAATCAAAATGTTTTAGTCCCTTTGGTCTTATACACAGGTCAGGCATATTTTTATCAACTAGAGGAAATGCTGTGTTTAGCAATTAAAAAAGAGATGAAGGCTTTTATCTGGGAAGGGAAGACAGAAGGGGTCAAGTGGGATAAGCTGATTCTTCCAACAGAACAAGGCGGACTAGGATTACCCAATCTGAGGGAGTATTTTAGAGCAACGCAGTTAAGGCTCATACATATAGCACAAGCAGAAAACTATAATTCAAAGTGGAAGGGAATGATGATGATACAGGGAGGAAGATCAAGAAATAAGGAGAGTTTGGGATTTTGGATGCTGACTCTTAAGGAGAACAACAAAAATCATACAAAGTATTATATTCATAAAATAGTAGGGAGTATTCTAAGGACTAATCCAACGCAAGAATGAAGAAAGGCAATTCTGCTAATAGAGATGACGGTCGTTAGTGATACAGATAATAGACAAGAGGGGTCTGGAACTGGCAAAGGAACCAAGGTATTGGGAGCAAATAACTAGAAAGGGAAAGAAACAGAATGGGAAGAGGCCAAGAATTTATTTGGACTGCAGGTTGGAGATTTCCCTCCCTATCAAGGATTGATATCAGAGTATAGGCAAAGAGAATAGAATCTAGAACAGAAGCTGCTGTTAAAAAGGAATAATTAGTAAAGCATATAAAATATTGCATGATAACTATAAGAATCAATCAGAGGAGCTTAAAAAGGATTTGGAAAAGAGATTAGATAAGTAAAAAGAGATTAGATAAGTAATTCACAAAGAGCCAATGGGGGGATATATGTATATCTCCCAAACATGTAACAATGTCTAGAAGACTTAGTATCTTTGCCTGGAAGTGTTTATACAAATATTTTTATACCCCAAGTAGACTAAAGAATTTTTCCTCAGGTGGATAGCAAATGTTAGAGATGTGACAGACAAGAAAAAGGTGGCTGGGAACATATTTTTGGGAGTATAGTGAGCTGGCAGACTTTATGGATTCCCTACAGACTGCTCTGTTACAGATGCTGGGCGAATGGATTAGATTGACTGGGGAGATTATTTTTTTAGCTATGATACAGAATTGGAATTACCTAGACATAGTAAAGCCTTGCTGAATCTAATTATGGTGGCTGCCAAAAAGCAGTTACTAGAAAATGGAAATCAGTGTCTAGACCAACTTTACTGGAAGTAGTAAATATAGTAACAGACATAAAACAACTGGAATTGGGTCTTTAGAAGAGGGAAGGAGCAAACTACGTAAGAAAAAATGGGAATTGTAGGAACAATAAATACAGAGAAGGAATGAGGTTTAAGAGGAAGAATTTGAATGAGCCATATATAATGCTTAACTGACAATGACTGGATAAATTATAAGTGGTGTATAATGTTTGCAACTACAGTTGTTTCAATGATGTCTGTGATGTATAATGTTTTCAACTAAACTGGTGTCATTTTGTTTTTCATTTATGTAAATGTAAGATTGTCTATGTCATATGCGATAACTTAATAAAGATGTTTAGTGAAAGAAAAAGCTTACTTTAAATTTTGAAATTAATTTTTCTCCTCACTATTCCGAGGGCTCTAGTGTATCCTGTTTGAAAAGATTTGTCAAAGCTTTAGCAATATTTGCATTGTTAGAAATCTATTGTTTGCAATATCCTGCCATACCTAAAGAAGAGTTAATCTGACGGTGAGTAGTTGGTTGTGGGGCTTTGCCTGCTACCCCAAGATATCAGATGACCAAGATAATGCATCCGAGATGACCATAGCTGTAACTTTTCTCTTGATACCTTATGTCCTTTTTCTGCAAGGATAATTAAAAGGTTATTTTATCTTGCCAACACTGCTGAAAGAATCAGATGCTATTAATAAATCATTTACATATAACACTAACACAGACCCACCTTGAAATGTTATATCTTCCAAATCCTGTTTTAGACTCTGAGAAAATAATGAAGGTGATTTAATGTATTCCTGTGAGAACTCTGTCCATGTATACTGTTGTACCTTATAAGTAAAGGCAAACAGAAACCAATTTTAAGGGTGGACAGGTATAGAAAAGAATGCTGAACACAGATCTATCACAGAAAAATATTTTGCTGTAGGTGAAATGCAACTCCATATTTTTGCTATATTTGGAGCCACGGAAAAATGGTAATAATGCATTGTTTACAGCCCTCAAATTTAGTACAAACTGATAGGTATCCTTTTCTGGCTACCTTACAAGGAGAACAGGAGTATTACAAGGGCTTTTAGCTGGCACTATTATTTCTTGTTGTATTAAGGCCTGAATTACAGGTTTGATTCCCTGCTCTGGCTCTGGTTTCAGAGGATATTGCAGAACTCTAGGGAGAGGTTAACAAGGATACAATTTTATTTTTAATGGTTTTGCAGATTTTAATACACCTACATCATTAGCATGTTTAGCTTATAAGTTAGCAGGTACCTGCTACAACAGTTCTTTAACTGTCTGTATACCTTTAACTGGCGGTTCCACAATTTGTGCTAAGACTGCTAATACTTCCCGCTCTGACTATGTTGGAACATCCAAGTACATGCCTTCTGGTGTACAGTAAATAGTACAGCCCAGTTTGCATTAACAGGTCTCTTTCTAGCAAGTTTACCAGGGCAGCAGTACTCAAAAAGAAAGAATACTTTTCTTCAATATGTTCTAGAGAAATAAGTATAGCCACTAAAACAGGATATATAACAGTAGCATTTGTTACTCTAGCTGTTTTACTCTGTGTTTTAATACAAGTAAAGGACTATATGAAGTAACTTAAAACAGATCCAGTGTCCACCAGGAAAGGAATTTCCATTGAATTTATTTCTACCTTAACATAAGGTCCCTTTTGATCTATTTGAAGCAGAGGATCAAGATTTGTTTCTGTTTCTTTATTCTGACATAGTCAGTATGGTGATTTCTGACTCTTTCCAATGTGAGGAGGTGGTGGGGGAAAATCAGTATTGTTATAATTTGGCTGCCATTCAGTCCAAGTATCTTGGACTGTCTGCATTCGCTTATGTGGACATTCTCCTCTCCAATGTCCTGCTTCACGACAACTGACACAAGATCCATCAGATGAGGCAGGAGGGGCACTGCCAGCCCATTTTTGTCAACCAGTTGTACGTTGTTCCCCCTCAACCAGCCCTCTTACTAAATGGGTCTATGTTAAATCATCGAATGCTTAAAAAAGTGAACGATGATTTATCGAACCCATGTAAGTGAAATCTTACAATCTCAAATGCTTAGAACAGTGACTTTTTTCCAAGTGAAAAAAAATCGCTGTTCGCAAAACAAAAAAACAAAACAAAATGTTTTAAAACATTACATAAAGTGGGGGGCTTTGCCCCCTCACCACACTTAAATATACCAAATCAGAGATCGGACTACAGTTACGAAAATGGCAACGTAACGGAAGCGGCCAAGCGATTTCTTTCCCAGGGAAAGAATTTGCTTATATGCCATTTCGCTGTTTTGCCTTTTCATGCTTTCAAGTTCGATCAAGACACACTCGAAAGAATGCATCTTTGATCGTTTAATAGGAACCCTTACTAAACCCCCTATCAACTCCTCTCCCTCTTCCCCTGCCTCTGCTTCATCCCCTTGGGGCTTTTAACTGTCTTACTTGCAAAGTTAACAGCTTATCCTTAGTATCCTTTCTCCGCTTTTCTGATACTCAGTACAGTGATTTGCAGCACTTAATAAGGACTCCAAGTCCTTTCCTTGCCAGTGTATAAGCTCTTGCTTAATTTGAAATTGTACAGGAGCATGCATTCCCTGCACAAAAGCAGCTGCAATAGCTGGCTTAGCTTGTACTTCTGGATCTAGTGTTCCTGAATGTAAAGCAAATACTGCTTTAATGTAGCTGAAATAATCTGGAGGGGCTTCCCCTTTATTTTGTTTAAATGCCTGGATTTTCAACCAATCTGTCCTAAAACGGCATACTTCTGTACTGTTATTTAACAACCCTGTCCTTTTGTCTATAAGTGCATTCCATGTGAGAGTAAAATCTTTATTTCAACCTTTTGAAATAACTGTTTTCTTATTATTACAGTTTTTAATTCCTCCTTAAACCTTAATAGGTCTTCTCTAATATTTGGAAAACTTTTGGACACAGTATGCAAATCAGCAGGGGTTCAAGGGTGATGAACAAGTTCCCTATTATTGGCTCCAAGTATTTCTGTGAGTGGTGCCAAACAATCCTCTCAAGAGGGACTGGCCTCTTGCCTTACCCTATCATGTGAGTATGTGTTGTGAGCCAAAGGATTGTTAAATATTAGTGCTCTTGTTAGAGATGTAGAAGCTTGTTCAAAATGAGATGAAGGAAAAGAAGAAGGAACCTCCCCAGCTGCAGATGGCTGTTCTGAAGATGAGGGTTGAACAGGGGAACTAGGCTGAGATGTAACAGTACCATGCTGACCTAGTGTCCAGTGGACAGGTGACTGAAATGCAGCGGTCTGAGAAACAGTGGAATCTTGCACAGGTTCTACCCATAGTGGTGCATATGGGGGTGGGGGTGCAGTATCTACTGGAGGATTATCATCCACTTCTGAATTTCTGGCTTTTTGGCATCCCCGGTTTCTTCCAAACCTGCCAAGACAAGATAAAGCGATCCCTTTTTTACTGATCCACACTGCCTTCTTAACCTCTTTTACCTGTTGTAGCAACTTCTTATTAGTATCCTGTAATCCCCTTAATGTTGATTTTTTCCCTTCTAAGAGCTTTAGTATACCAAAAATAAAATACTGCCCATTGTTCCCAACTTACTTTGTTTTTTTTCTTTTCTTTCAAAATACCCCTCAAATTCCCCAATTTATCCTTATCATACATTTCATTTAATGGAAATACTACACCAGGTCAATTTTTAGTAAACTGAAACCACTCATTCAAATACTTACAACTTTCATTCCCATAATTATGATACATAAAGTATGCGGGTGTTCCCTTTGCAAAGGCTTGATCCTGTCTACTTAACTTTGTGCCCATTTTCCCTATTAAGACTTACCTTGCAGATGCTGGTAATTCAGCAAAAATGACTACACCAATTCACACACCATACAGAGAAGAAAGGGTAGGAATTTTGTCATTGTGTAATGACAGGGGAAATGTTTCAGCATACTATAGACTCATGAACTTAATTTAACTTTTTCTCACTCATACATAAAACAACACAAAACACCTCTCATACCTCTTACTTTTAGTACTTTCTTTTGAGGGTACCGCTCATAACAAGCCTCCTTGTGTTAATTTCTCTTTTTGTTGCATGCACATACACATTAATAAACTTTTTCTTATTTCTTGTGGGGTCCTTCCACTATTAATTTAGATGCACCTATCAAGCAAACTCAGTCATCCAACAAAAACAGTTATTCGCTCATTCCACTCTTTAAATTACAATTATCTAAATAAAAAAAAATCCCACAAATCAATTTTCCATATCTAGTCTTGCATATTTGCACAGCCTGAATAGTTAGGTATCTGAATATCTTGACTATTCCATACAGATCACTGTGGAATTCTCAGAATAACTTTCTGTGGTGAGCCCTTGTAATTTATTCCACACTGCCCTGTAGCAATACCAAAGTTCAAAATCCAAATCACAGGACCAAATGTTAAAGTACAAATTAAACAACAAAGAATTTTACCTTTTTGACTCAGGAATGACGTTTCAGGATGTGCAAAGTACTTGTTTATTCCATAAGCGGTGCTGGGAGACTACCTGCCAAAGTTTTTAGATTATTCTCAAAGAACAAGAAAAATATATTTATATCTCTTCTTATCGATTTCATGCAGGCAGAACTCTAACATTACTTGTGAACCTCGCTGAGCACTTTATGTGAACACTTTACAAATATGCATTTTAAAACAAAGACCACCTGGTCTAAAATGTATCTTTTAGCCATGTAACACTCAGTGCCAGTACACACTATTTCACAGACATCCTTGCAAAGACTTATCCCCTGGCCTGAGAAGGCCAGAGCATACTGTTAATTAATCTGGTTTCCACAGATACCTGGCACAATTAATTAACTTTCTGAAATTAGACTTTGCAGCACAGCATACCATAATATCCCTTAACTCTTTCAGCACTAACTTGGCCTTCAATTTTCTGTCAGTACACTATAGTTTGCTAATAGACAGAATGCGGTTGTAAGGCACTTGAAATATAAAGCTACTACTCATATGAAAATATTTATTGCATAATCATTGCATTTATTTTTCAGGTTTCCTTTCCCATAAACATATTATAAATATTTTATTTGACTCATCTGTGAAGAAACTACTAGCTAATATGTTTTTTGTGAAGAATAAACATGAGACATAATATTTTTCTATAACATTGGCAACTGTATAAGGCTGGTGCTCTCTAACAACCACATATTACAGTCCTACACAATTTATGAATGTTTCTTAATGCCCAGAAGAACTGTCACATCCCGTTTCATTTTTTTGTGAGTTAATGGAAGTTCAAGTGTATCCCCCTCAAGTCCTAGGTATCTGCAGAACAATTGAAAAGTAGAACAAATGGTCTAGTCAGTTAAAAATGTCATCAGAAAGTGTGAGAATTCAGAGTCTTTTGAGATGTTTCTCAGTTGCAGTCTGCATGTCTTTTTCTAAAACAGCTATTGATGGATGCATAGGTTCATAGGTAGGCACTAGGTTATTCGGCCCTAGGGCCTATATAAGCCTAGCCAAAAAGTTACCCTGGCTTTCGCCACCCAAGAAAATTATTTTCCTGTGCCCCTGTTGAGCAGAGCCACAGGAGTTATCCCCGGGGTGAATTTCCTATTTCCCATCCAATCATCAAGATTTTTCTTGAAGAGTGCTAATAAGGAGCTCTGTTTGACATAGATAGGTAGTCTGTTCCAGGGTATGGGAAGTCTCTAGGACAGGAATCTATCCCTCCAGCATGATCTGTTTATTGTGGTGACAAGGTTAAGGTCCCTACAGCATGTAGCTCAGAGGGATTGGGATTTCTTTAAGTGGAGCATGTCCAACAGCTCTTGGTTTGACATAGCTTTGTATGTTAGGCAGAGATCGCCACTGAGTAGGCGATATGCGACAGAGTAAAGCTGGAGTTTTTTGAGATGGTCTGCATAGGGCATCTGTTTGAGGCCAGTAATCCTCTTTGTGAGGTATTTCTGCGGCCTTTCCAGTTGTTGTAGATGTCTTGTGAGATACATACCAAAAGGGGGGTTGTACTCTATAATGGGTCTAATGAATGATGAGTAGATGGGAACAATGACCTCTTTTTTTCTGGATGAGAAACCTTTTGTGATGAGGTGTGCCATGTAGGAGGATTTCTTGACCACTGTGGTGATGTGATTATCAAAGGAGAGATTACTGTCGAACTGTTTCCCAAGGTCTCTTATCACACTTTCAGTGTTAAGTAGACTACCACCTATGTGGTAGTTCATGGGTACAGAGTTTTTACCAAAGGGGATGACAATGCACTTTTTGGCATTCAGCTTCAGGCCATGGCTTTGACACCAGGCATCTGTCTCAGTGAAGCCCTTTTTTAGGATGTCCACATCGTTAGGAGTTTTGATTATGGCTCCTAGTTTGCAGTCATCTGCAAAACTTCGTTAGCCAAAGACCTTCTGTGTTAGCCTGTGCTTCAGGGAAGTAGATACAAACAGGAGAGGACCCAGGACTGAACCTTGTGGTACTCCACGTGTCACTGGTCTGAAGTCGGATTTGGAGTCTGTTACTTTCACAGTGTGGGCTCTATCTATGAGCCAGTTGACAACCCATCTTGTGACATAGGGATTTATACCTAGTTTAGTGAGTTTATCTATAATTCCAGAGTGGGGGGTGGTGTTGAAAGTCTTGGCGAGGTCTAGATAGGCTGTGTGAACCACCTTACCCTCATCTACGGCTTTGGTGACTGCTTCAAAGAAGTCTATCAGGTTTACTAGACATGGCCTAAACCCAAATAGGGTTGGGGTCCAGAGTTTGGAGATTACCAATGTTTTTGTTTATGAGTTCCATGATGATACGTTCCATGGCCTTGCAGACCAGGCTCATCAGGCTAATGGGGTGGTAGTTCCCGGGGTCCGTCGTGGCTCCCCGTTTGTGGAGTGGGATAACCATCACGGTGCACCATTCAGTGGGCACAAAGCCTGAGGTGAGGCTATGATTGAACATGGTACTTAGATGGGGGTGCCAGTTCGTTCTGTAGTTCATGTAGAATGCAATCTGGGATATTGTCAGGTCCCATGGATGCTGTGTTCTTGGCTTTGGAGAGTGTGTTCTTTACCTGTGCAGCCGTGATTACAGGAACTTTGCATTCTTGTGGTATAGAGATGGGCCCTCTAGGGGGTGAGAGGGGGGTAAAGTTAGCACTGAACCTATCTGCCAGGATGTTGGCAATATCTGTTGGTTCTATATATTTAGTGCCATTGTGCTGTAACTCAGAACAGATCTGAGTGTTGCCATTGAGATTTTTGACATAGCTATAGAATGCTTTGTGGTTGTCTTTAGAGTCAGTGACAATTTTATTTTCATAACTAGCATTAGAGGATTTTATGAGGGATCTCAGCTTCTTACTGAGGCTGACCAGGGAGTTCCTCCAGTCATGGGATTTTACTCTTTTTTGCAACAGTTTCTTTCTTCTGTTGTAGAGTTTGTTTATGGCAGGGGACCACCAGATTGGCTTCCTTTTTTGGAGGATAGCATCTTGGTTCTGTTTGGGATAGCACGATCCATGTACTCGTGTAAGTGCTTATAAAGTGCATTTGTGTAGGATTCAGCAGTCGTACCTCTATTGTCCGTCTACATGGGTGTCATGAAGTTTGCCACTTCTGTCTTAAGAAGTGTGAAGTTGGCTTTGGAGAAATTTTTTACGGTGGTTTCCCTAATGGGGGGTGGGGGCAGGATGTGGATGTGTAGGGTGATTAGCTTGTGGTCGGATCTGACAACAAGGAATTGACCTCTGGTGTGGAACACCGGTCGCCCATGTTGGTAATGACCAGGTCTAGGATATTGCTGCCCCTGGTGGGGCTGTGAATAAGTTGATCCAAGGCGTTGGAATTTATGAATTGCAAAAGAGTTGGTACATGAGTAGTTTTCCCAGTTAATGGTGGGGTAGTTGAAATCGCCCATTATTAGGGTGTTGGGTTGTACCCTAATATTTTCCAGTGTATCAAGAAATGAGGAGTGGGAATCCTGGGGCATGGTGGGGGGGTCTGTAGCAAGCTACAATTTGGATTGTAGTCTTGCCCAGAGTTAGTTGCACTTGGATAATCTCGGATGCATTATGCTGTGCAACTAGCCTGGAGGTGTGGATATCCTTAATGAATATGGACACACCTCCACCTTTAGTGCTTCGGTCCGGGTTAGGTGGCCGAAAGGTGTAGTATGAATTATAGCCTGGTAATGCAGGGGTGCTCTCTGGAGCTCTGAACCAGGTCTCTGTCACTGCACAGATGTCAATGTTCTCCATTTTAAGGAGTGCCTTAAGTGACTGCATTTTGAGGTTTAGACTTCTAGCATTGAGTAGCATTACCCTCAGATTTTGCTTGCTTGTACCTGTTACGGTGGTGAATTTGTCATTTGAACCTTGCCTAAAAAAGGCACTATAGGGGTGGCAAGAGCCTTAGCCAGTATCTGGAATCCCAAGGGCGAAAGGTACAGACCATCTCTGGCAAAGCATCGCAGTCAGTTGATCATGTCATCCCAGGCAGGCAGATACTGGATCCCCTTAGAATGACACCAGAAGCTTAGCCAATTGTTGAAGTTGATCATTTTGTCCTTGTACTGTGGTATCATTCTTGGTGATGGCAGGATGCTACTCAGGGATAGGGTCATACCTGCCTGGTCTACAAGATCGGAGAGCTCCTTCATGTCTCTTTTCATGTTGTCCAGGGAGGTACGTCACAGGTCATTCACACCAACATGGACAATGACAGAGTCATATTTATACTTGTTGTAGAGTGACCTGAGTGCGGGCGTTATATGCCAGATCCTGGCACCTGACAGGCAGCTGACAGTAACTTTTTCCTTGTTTAGCCTGGTGAGTGGAACATCAGTGTGCCTGACTATAGAGTCACCTATGACTATGGTGTTGGGTACGTTGTTATGCCTTATGGGCTGTGGTTGAGTAGCACACTGAGTTTGTGGGCTATGTGTCATTTGGGTTATGTTGGGGGATGGAGTTTCTTGCGTTTCTGCTTTGGAGGTCCCTGTTGCTTGTTTAAAGTCTAAATTACTTACTTTTTTTCTCATTGCTAGTACATGCTAGCAAGAAAAGCACTGTTGAATTGTTGCAGTAAAATCAATATAAAAAGTTTTTCTAATTGGGTCATTTAAAAATGTTTCCTGTGTCACAAAAATGGGAAAGAGTATGGATGAATACTGATTTTGCTGTTTCACAGAAAGGGAATTTTCAAGTATTGTAACTGTTTTTTTTATTTTTTATTTTATTTACTTATTTATTTTAGAGCAACCTAGATTACATTTGATTTAAGGCCTTCATGTACAAATATAAGGAGTAAACAGAAAACACTTTATCAAACATCCGTTTCAGTGGATGTTGACTGTGTATCAGAACTCTGGTTAATTATTTATAGTACAACAGCCAGATAATCATACCACTTTCTCTTAATGAAAATATTTCTAAGCCTAATAATTCCTCACAGTCTGAAAGCATTCTATTTGACTGATTCTGATACTGACAGAGTTGCATCAGATCTACATGTTGTTATATTGAGCAATACTGTTCAAACTCCTGTACATTAGTCATTCAAGATATGGATGACTGATTAAAAAATGAAATGATATTATGGCAATGCATAGTGTATATATTTAGAGTATGCACCTTGAATAAATTAGGTGAAATGTTTTTCCTTGGTTGAATGCATCAGTGTACATTGAATAACACACACAATGCTGTATATACTTATAGACAGATAGATATGGCTACAATTCATAAGAAAAAATGCTCAGAAGAATGAATACTCAGAAAAGTGAACTCTGTATTTCCTTGTGTTTCAGCCTGCCGACTGCTTTCTGTGCAAGATCGCTTTGCAGTGGGGTCAGAGAATTTGCCCTTGCCCACTGTTGTACAATCTTGGAATTGGTATATATAATTAGCAGGAGTAATGGGGACTACAGGCCCCACCAAGTGGGGCTGCATGGGGGCTTGCCCCTACAAAAAATATTATTTATGTTTTTTTATACTTTTTATTCATTTTAGATTTGCTCAAAAATGATCGTTCTTTTTTCATTCGCTCTTTGAATCATTCAATGTTTGATGATATAATGATATGCATATATACATACATATATCTATAGTAACTTTTCCTTCTTTCTAAATTAAGGGGCTGTTATCGACATAGGTACTGTATGTGTGAAGTAAATAGTAATTCAGTGTGACCTTAAGGGAGTTACTCATACTAGGATCATTATATTATGTGGTCTTGCTCACTCAGTCAGATTAGTAAAGGTCCTTGTTAAATGTACATTATGTCTAATGCCTTTAATTCTTTCATCTTGACTGTGAATACTTTTTTCCATTGTACTTATACTACATTAACCATGCTATGGGGACCCTAAGAAATATAAAGGACAAATTTGGCAGTGCCTGTAATAATATGTATTACTTTCTTCTGAATAATGTTTAATACATTGTTCTTCCAGTCTATCTATTTGTATTAGTTTGTGTTTGACTTTGGTCTGGGTTAAAATAAAAATTGTTATTAAACCAGTTTATTTATTCAGTTAACAAAAGTAATATAAATAACAGAGTTGCTCTTGTTTCTGCCAGCATACCACTGTAATACATATAATTGTCAGTACATCTTTAATTATCTACTAAGACTAATGTACGACTGTATGGCATTCCTTGGTTAAGCAGTTTTCTGCCTTACTAAAGGTGCTACTTCATATTTAACATTTGCTATGGGCTAGAAAAGTTGCATAAAATGAGCCCAACTACATCACAACCACTGTGTTGCCTTAATCAATATAAATTGGTTTAAGATCAAATACGCAGTTTTATGTAAACAGCAGGTACCTTTGTTCAAACTGTTACACTGCAAGATTACCCTGATTTATCTACATATTAATTTGACAGAGACTAAGCAGACAGCTTAGTTCACCCCCCCAAAAAAACTATTCCAAATCCCAAACACAGACTTCAAAACTGAATACAAAGAACATAGTTACCTCTTACCTGCAAAATGAAATAAATGTACTCATTCAATTATATTTTAAGTAGTTTGGTTGAATTCTAAAGCATGTCTAAGAACCTATATCTTCTAATCTCAAAGTGTTAAAATCTAGCAGGCCATGGTGATATCCTTGTTCATATTTTCCTTTAATGCACAAATAACTATTTATATTCATCCTCATGACTGTCAAAAGGTTCATGACATCCTGCTGCATTGTTGTCTTCTTTGTTTTTACCAGGTTTGCATGATCTTTGCTCTTTTACTATTTATATATATATACATATGCAGCACTAATTTTATCTAACTGTCCAGTCCAAAGTCTTGCAGGACAGCTATGTCAGGTTCATAGGTAGATACTAGGCTATCTGCCTGGAGGCATTTATAAGCCAAGCCAGAATGTGTTGTCTTTCGCCGCCTGCTTAGATTAATTCCCTGTGCCTCTGTCCAGCAGAGCCACTGAAGTGATCCCCGGGGTAAACTTTCTGTTTCCCATCCACTCGTCAAAGTTTTTCTTGAAGAGTGTTAGCGAGGAGCTCTGCCTATTGTAGATTGGAATCTTGTTCCAAAGCATGGGAAGTCTCTGGGACAGGAATCTATCCCTCCAGCACATCCTATTTATTGTTGTGGTGAGGTTTAGATCTCTAGAGCATTTGGCTCGAGGGGATAAGGTTTTCTTTAGGTGGAGCATGTCCATCAATTCTGGGTTGGACATGGCCTTGTATGTCAGGCAGAGAGATCACCTCTGAGTAGGCGATATGCAACCAAGTACAGCTGGAGTTTCTTCAGTCGAGCTGCATAGGGCATCTGTTTGAGGCCAGTGATCCTCTTGGTGAGGTATATCTGTGGTCTTTCCAGCTGTTGCAGGAGTTTTGTAAGGCACATCCCAAATGGGGCATTGTACTCTATGATGGGTCTGATGAGTGATGAGCATAGGGGCACAATGACCTCTTTTGATCTGGATGTGAACCATTTTGTGATTAGGTGGGCCACGTAGAAGGATTTTCTAACCACTTTAGCAATATGATTATCAAAGGAGAGATTACTATCTACTTGGGTCCCCAGATCCCTTATTATGTCTTCCGTATTTAGGGGACTACCATCTATGTGGTAGTTTGTGGGTACTTTGCTTTTTCCAAAGGGGATTACTATGCACTTTTTGGCATTTAGCTTGAGGCCATGATTTTGACACCACCGTCTCAGTGAGACCCTTTTGGAGGATGTCTGTGTCAGCCGGAGAGTCAATTATAGCATTGTTAAATGCCTGCAGCACTAATTTTATCTAACTGTCCAGTCCAAAGTCTTGCAGGACAGCTATGTCAGGTAAGTCCTTGTGGCAATTACAGACTTGTATAAAATGTGTATGCATGTGTGTGTGTGTGTGTGTGTGTGTGTGTGTGTGTGTGTATATATATATATATATATATATAATATATATATGTGTGTGTGTGTGTGTGTGTGTGTGTGTGTGTATAAAAATAAAACAATTATTTTTAATTTGTTTTTATGTTTTCTTTATTATATGTCTGTCTTTTTAATAATATGAGAGCTTGTCTCCTTCAGTCTCACTAAGGTCAGCTTAGATAAATCACACCAAAACCCATAACTGCCAAATTCTGTACTCAAGAATCTGAGATGAGAGTCAAAATAATTAGGCAATGAGAAAAATACACAAACTGCAGCAAAACGTCGGTCCAGAACAAGAAACACAAAACCAAGAAAAAAGAACAGTCCAACTAATATGCCCAATTCCAGTTTAAAAACACACAAAAGGTTTAATAAATAAAATAAAATAAAATATATAAGCGCTTTCAAGCATTAAGCTCTTCTTCAGATCTAAAATCACAAGCTACAAAGTAACACTTTAAACAGTAACACAAATTCCATTCGATAAACACTATCCAATCAGAAAATACAAGAAGTATATAAATAAAACAAGATTTGGGACAGGCAGGAAGAAGATATCCGGAAACAAGGCTGTCCAGCAAGGAGGTGGATGGATTGTGTGGGAGAAGATATGCGACAGTCAAGCATGACTGTCGAAGAGGGTAGGAGAGTGGTATTCAATCGATAGAGATAGTGACAGTTGACACGACACCCTCACCCCATGTGGAAAATGGGAAGAGGGAGGTTGATGAGATGCTGTTACAGGAATATCTAATATGGGTGTTCCACAAGCCTTTGCTCTGATCCCTCCACTGTTTTCACTCATCCTAAATGATCTTCCTTTAGTCTCTTACATACCAACTGCCTGCACTATGATGACAGTATTGTTCTTTATAAAGAAACTTCAGACTGACTATTTCTATCTAGAACTGGATTCAGAAAGATAACTTGATTGTCAATACTCACAAAAGTTCTTTGGTTATGTATAGTACACACCAAAACTCAAGCAAGCTCAAGATTTTATCATCACAGATCCCGCTGATATCCCCTCTCCCTTGTTTTAGTGTCACTGAACAAAGATGCTTAGGACTCCTATTCAACCAAGTCTCCTTTCATAAACATGTTGAATCTCAAACCAACAAAGTTATGGCTTGACATGCCATAGCCATTAACATACTCCTTCAGCAAATTGAATGTGGACTGCCTATCATTGTCCTGGGCTCCTCCAACAATACCACCTGCTCCAAAAGGCTGAAAATCCTTGCAGAGATTCATACACCTCTCCATTAGATTTTGGGAGATAGGAAATTCACCCCGGGGATCACGTCAGTCGCTCTGCTAGACAGGGGTCCAGGGAAGTAAATACTGTGGGAAGAAATAGCCAGGAAATTGTTATGGCTAGGCTTGTATAGTCCCTAGGGCCAATAGCCTAGTACCAACCTATGAATATCACTGCCTCACTCTTAGTAAACTGGCTACTAGCGCTGTATAGCTGGCCTTAGACATAGGCCAATTAACAGGGGCGCTTTTCCTGTATTTATTGGATTATTTATTTATTTTCTGTAGTAAAGAAATGGTTTCTTTACAATGTGTTGAATGAATATAGGAAAACCTGAAAATAAAGAAAAAAAGTATTCTGGATGGTGTGGGTAGTCCAGGATGGGGGTACCAGGCGGTGTGTGTTTGTGTGGGCCCTTTTGCCTAGAGCACCAGTTAACCAAAGGCTGCCCCTGAGTAGCTGACAGGGTCACACTCCTGGTCAATGCTTACTTACAAACTTAACAAAAGATGCTGCCATCCTCTGCTCAGTAAAATACAGATCAAAAACAACATCCACTACTCCCTGTGCAATTCAAATTCACTTCTTCATGAACTTTCATATTTGCCTGTGAAAGACCCTTTTTCAAACTTGCTCCTGACTGATGGAATGCTGTATCAAAGACATTATGTGGGCAGATAATCCTATATCTTTCAAGTCACTCTTTCCTCACTTACTTAATGAAAACAAATGTAACTGCTTTACAGCCACTTGCTAATATGCATTACTTTACTCCTCACTTCCCAACAATACAACTTCATCACTCTCCATTTAACTAACTTTAACGATTACCATTACTTATTATCTGTAAACCACCACCTTATCTCAGAACATCACAGATTTCAGGAGCTACATCTAAAAATTTTGAATGAGAAAGCTAGAGTCGGGATCAGCCATAAAAATTAGAGTCAACAGAGAGCTATACAAAACTTCTCTTGTAGCTGTGCACAGATTAATTCAAGAGTAGCAAATAAATATGACTGTAGTGAGAGTAGGGAACAGGTGGAGTAGACCCTGGAGAGATGGAGATATTATCTAGAGAGAAGAGGAATGAAGGTCAGCAGGACTAAGACGGAATATATGTGTGTGAATGAGAGGGAGGATAGAGGAATGGTGAGGATGCAAGGAGTAGAGGTGGCGAAGGTGGATGAGTTTAAATACTTGGGGTCAATAATTCAGAGTAACGGTGAGTGTGGAAGAGAGGTGAAGAAGAGAGTACAGGCAGGATGGAGTGGGTGGAGAAAAGTGTCAGGAGTGATTTGTGACAGACGAGTACCTGTAAGAGTGAAAGGGAAGGTCTACAAGAGGGTAGTGAGACGAGCTATGTTGTATGGGTTGGAGACAGTGGCATTGACAAAAAGGCAGGAGTTTGAGCTGGATGTGGCAGAGTTAAAGATGTTAAGATTTGCACTGGGTGTGACGAGGGTGGACAGGATTAGGAATAAGTATATTAGAGGGTCAGCCCAGGTTGGAAGGTTTGGAGACAACGCCAGAGAGGCAAGATTATGTTGGTTTGGACATGTGCTGAGGAGGGATGCTGAGTATATTGGGAAAAAGATGCTAAGGATGAAGCTACCAAGTAACAGGAAGGCCTAAGATAAGGTTTATGGATGTGGTGAGAGAGGACATGCAGGTGGTTGATGTGACAGAGCAAGATGCAGAGGACAGGCAGAAATGGAAACAGGTGATCCACTGTGGCGACCCCTAATGAGAACAGCCGAAAGAAGATGTTGATGAAATTTTTAGCATACCTCTCTCTCAACCCCTTAGAGCAAGAAATATGGACAAAGCCAGAACTAATGGGGTACAAAGGTCCCAAAATAAGGACATTTTTTTAAATGTTCCTCTTACAAACTTCAAAATCTGATAAAACAAAGGGTTTTGTATTAACGCGGGCAAAAGGAATGAAGTCTGAAACTCGTGTGTATCATGATTTTCTGAATTTAGTCCTCAGTGATTTGCTAGAAATACATTTTGTATGGCACATACCAAAAATATGAGTCAAAAATTTGCAATCTGCGAAAATCTGGGCAGTTGGGGGCTATGAGTGAACATTTTCGCCCTTGGATATACGCAACCATTTTAGTTCTATTAATGTGAGAGGGATTTACTTTTCCTAATTTCAAAGGATTCTGTATTTCAACGTAAGGGAATTTCATCAGCCTGCGATCTATAAAATTTAAATTCACCACGTATGTGTACTACAGACAACCAAACATTTTAAACAGTAGTGCACAAAAGTTGTTTCCACCCTATAACTCAAAAAGTAGGTACGGACGGTTGCCTGCACGGTCTAAGTGAATTACGTTGTACATCTGAATTTAGAGCAATTCACAGCATATTCATAAGTGTAGAAATCACTATCTTCCACGTACTACGACCGACCAGTGAAATGAAGACGTCAAAAGCAAATGCTATTGTACTTTCGGTACTGTCCTACTGGTTAACTTGGAGGGGGTTCTACCAAGTAAAAAATAGGGAGGGAAATTCACTTTTTTATCTTTTAAATACTGTGTTTTCAATCTTGAAAAATAGCTTGAACCATGTAAACGATTTAGGCTGTTTTTTATTTACGGGGTCATTTTGATATCGTTTAAGCTAGAACTCGGAAGGTGTCGGTAAAACTGGGTTACTTTTAACACTCCCTATGTAGTTGTGAAATGGGCCAGGGGTGAAGTTGCTTCCCGCAGTAAAGATGGCAGCTTCTATACATTTCGTGTGTTGAGTGCAGTTTGCATGTTTTGAATTCCTTGTGCATTTCATTACTGGGAAGAAGACTCTATGTGAGAGGATCATTCAGTTAAGGACTTCCAGTGCATTTTCTTACAAAACATTTTACTGTTTTGAGTAATACGGTATCCGTATAAATTGAAGAAGGAGACTAACATTGGTAGTCTTGTCCCGTGCAGCAGCAGACTAGGCAACTCTGTCAGTAGTAAGTTGTCATGCCGAGGAAGAAGCCATTCAGTGTCAAGCAAAAAAAGAAACAGCTGCAGGAAAAAAGGGAGCGCAAAAGAGGTGAGACTTCATATCATGGTTAAGTGGAAATTAGATTGTTCTTAGGCTTCCAACCACAGTCACTGACTGACCACTGTAGTTTGATGGGTATTTTAATCATTCACTTGCTGTTGGCTGTGATGGTATATTGCCATAAGCTCATGCAGTAGGCAAATCTGGTCAATTAGAAGTAGTATTTGAGAATGTTTTTGGACTTGGAACAGTGTTAGCACGATTGGGGAGTGGCTGTCCACTTCTTATATTAATCATCTTTGATTTATGATTAATGTTTATCTAGTATGATAGAAGTAGTTAGGGTGTGTCTGAGGTGACCACTGAGTAGTGTTATTGGCTCCTTTGCCATTAGTAAGGGATGTGGCACTGCCCTTTTAGCAGTGAAAAATCATTTCATTGTGTTATTGGTGGCATCATCTCAGTGTGGTGCAAGATAGATGGAAGTAGTAGTTCTCTGCACATAGGGCATGATAAAATATGGATTGATGTTGCAATATGAAGATTATAAAGAATTGTATTGTTTTTATTATTTAGCAGTGTAGCTTTGATTGAGATGGGCTACTGTGGTATGCCGGCTTAGTCTCTTTAATCAGCTGGTGCATCCCTATAAGTAGTAAGTTGGGCAAGTGGGTTCATTTTGTATCTAAAAATATGAAGAAAGTGGACTTTGTACATATGTTGCAGAGTCCGGCAGTTCCAGATAGATTCATTTGTTTATTTTTATAATTTATCGTCTGATAAACAGGCGAGTGTTATGGTCAGTTGATCTTTTTCAGTCATGAGCTGTGCTCCAGTGGAGCTTAGACAACAAGCAAAGCAACAACAAAAGATAAAAGACTTGTACATGATCTCATCCATTGAAGGACAATCTGTAGATTTACAGAAAAGGTGCAAGACCAACTCAACCATGTAAAAAGCTAAATGGATTTCATATAAAATTCAGTAATGTAGTTGAGCAGTTATATATATTCTCTCATCCATTCAATCTGTAGATTTACAGAAAAGGTGCAAGACCAACTCAACCATGTAAAAAGCTAAATGGATTTCATATAAAATTCAGTAATGTAGTTGAGCAGTTATATATATTCAAGCAGAATATTTTCTTTTAATTTTGAATAGTTGTCAAGAGCAAGTAATCTGTGAATGTCCCTTTACCTGTGGTCCCTGTAACAGACACATTTGGCTTCCTTCAGAAGATACTCTTTCAGTTTAGAGCTGAAGCTGCTTAGTATTTGTTATTTTCGTATTTCAGAGGGGAGATGGTTCCTTATTGCTGGCACCAGCCTGGAAAATGAATTTTCTTCTTTATTTGATTTGGACCTGGATCTCATTAGATAAATAGTGTCATCATGGCTGTCGCTAAGGTTATATGTTTGGCCCCTTGTGGACGGCATAGTTTTTTTTTGAGGCCATTAATCCAGTACAGTGGTTTTGTATGGAGCAGTACTTGGAAGCAGTATTTTTCTGCTTTTAGTTAATAACCGACTAAAACCTTTTAAAATGATGACACTAGGATAATTGTTTAACTCTGCTAGCAGTGCAAATCCACATGTTTTATTTTAAGTGACTTGCAGTATATGATTATTGGAGCTGGAATGGAGGATTAGCACATGTAGACCATATTCAAGTTTGAGGATGAGAATGTTTTTTGCTGGTCCAGTCTGTGCTATTAGGGACTGAAGGTGGGAGACTTTGTAGCTAAGTTTTAGCTGGGTTAATGTCTTACTAACTACTTTTTTCCGTTTATGTGGAGAATAAGGCAGGATCTAATATCATGCCTTTAGGATATTTGTTCAGTATTTATAGTGTTATGTTCATATTGTCAGTTATTAATAGTTGGGGGTAGTAGATGAAGCCCTTCTGCAGCTCACTTTGTAAGTCATTGATGGCTGTTGCAGAGTCAGTGAGCAGGAGGTCACTGACTTGCATAACAACATTTATGTAGAGAAGACAATGGTCTAAACCATTCATGATTAGGTCGACAGCTAATCTTTTTGAGTCTACCTTGCAGTTCTGATGCACTGACAGGTATATGCAAATCTTTGGGAAAGTGACCACTGTTACATTGTTGTAAATGGAGGCCTTCTACTCCTCATTCTTCCTTAAAAAATAAACAAGGTATGCTATTTTATAAGGGAGTTGTTTTAAGTTTAAATAAGTTAAGAAGTACATGCACCTCTTACCAGAAGCTAGTATTTACCTGAAATACAGTACAGTAGCACTTTGATTTTATTTTGGATAGGTTGTTTCTAAACATTTTTCATTTCATTAACCTTTTCTTTAAATGGAGCTGAATTTGGGTATGTGGAAGGTGTGGTACTTTGCAATCCAATTAATGTGAAAATTGAACACAGCATAGTTAATGCTGAGCCCTGCAGCCCTTATTGGTTGATATTGTATTGTAGTATCACTCCATTCATGCCTGTTCAGTTAGTAACAAGTGGTTTATGCCATTGGAAGACAGCACTGTTTTGACTTCCATTTTGTAGCATTGATGGGCCAACTCCTTCTACCAGCTTACAACCAGAAAAGTTTGAGGGGAGGCTCACTTTTATAGATATTTGAAACCCCATTCCCTTGTATGCCTTGTGCCTTCAGCCGTAACTGTTAAATTTTTGTACCATTTTTAAGTGTGTTTTTTTTTTTTTTATTTCAGTAGTTACCATTACAGTTAAAATAAATAAGCAGTCTTATGTTTCCCAAATGCCTGCAAATGGGTTTTAATCCCACCATTGCAAGCCAGTAGCAAGAATGTGTACACAAGTCTGTTTCAGTAGTAAATTCTAAAATTACAACATGGCTGCAAGAGCATAAAGGAAATAGGCAGTGCTGTCCTTCATATGGGCTTCCAACCTTCACACCAGACTTGACTGCACACAAGCTGCTTACAGAGCTGAGTCTTTGGCAAGCACCCTAGGCCCTGTTTCACCACTTTCACTGTCAACCAGTGTCTTCCAATGCCCCTTAGCCACAGTTGCCTTTCACAGAAGTTAATATTTAGACAGACAGGCGCACACATACGCGTGTGCACAATTCCAAGGGATGGCTGGTAGAATTCTTATTTCTTAGCTTTCTTTCTAGGTATAGTAGTACCACTCTGAGTTTAGGGCCAGGGCCAGGACTGCCTGCTACTGCTTCTTCGCTCTTCTTCTTCTTTTTTTTTTTTCTTTTTTTCTTCACCACAGCGGATCATCTGGCCAGATCATATCAGTGGGTTTTGCGGTACAGTGGTTGCCAGCCCGGCCCTGGCACAACCTTCCGGCACACACACACACACTCACACCACACACCATTTCAGAGTTCCCAAATCTTTCTTTTGTTGTTTTTGGGGGAGAATCCAGAGGAGGAGAATCAGAGGAAACCCCAACCAGGAGGAGGATATGCAGACTCAGACAGACCAAGGCCACAGGCAGAAGAATCGAGAACCTCTTGCTGTGAATTGTGCGATAATACTGCTGCACCACCCACGGCGGCCAATTACATGGCTCTTAATCATCAAGCTAAATAAAAAAAAAAAATTAATATCTCTCTATTAGTGGTAGTCCTAAGTGGCCTCATGGGAGACGTGTAACACACAGCTTATTAACCAACAGTGTTAATGTTAATTATCTTCTCAATTACATAGCAGTGTAATGTAATAAATGAGTGCCACAATAGCTTAAAGGTTAATAACTGAACTTTACTTAAATAAAAAGTAGACAGAAGACACATTAGAATATAGGTAGATTAGCACACACAGGTAGGTTCATAGACCGAAGACACATTAGAATATAGGTAGATTAGCACACACAGGTAGGTTCATAGGTAGGTAGGTACTAGGCTATCAGCCCAAGGGCCTACGTAAGCCTAGCCAGCAAGGTACCATAGCTTACGCCACCCAAGAAAGTTATTTTCCTGTGCCACTGTCCAGCAGAGACACAGAAGTGATCCCCGGGGTGTATTTCCCATTTCCCATCCACTCAAGTTTTTTCTTGAAGAGTGCTAATGAAGAACTTTGCTTGACATAGATGGGTAGCTTGTTCCAGAGTATAGGAAGTCTCTTGGACAGGAATCTATCCGTCCAGCATGTCCTGTTTATTGTGGTGACAAGGTTTGGGTCCCTAGAGCATGTAGCTCGGAGGGATTGGGATTTCTTTAGGTGTAGCATGTCCAACAGCTCTGGGTTTGACCTAGCTTTATATGATAGGCAGAGATCACCTCTGAGTAGGCGATATGCTACGGAGTAAAGCTGGATTTTTTTGAGGTGGTCTGCGTAGGGCTTCTGTTTGAGGCCAGTAATCCTCTTTGTGAGGTATTTCTGTGGCCTTTCCAGTTGTTGTAGATGTCTTGTGTGGTACATAACAAAAGGGGTGCATTGTACTCTATAATGGGTCTAATAAGTGATGAGTAGAGGGGAACAATGACCTCTTTTTTTTTTTTTCTGAATGAGAAACCTTTTGTGATGAGGTGTGCCACGTAGAAGAACTTCCTGACTACTGTGGCAATGTGACTATCAAAGGCGAGACTACTGTCCACCTGGGTCTCAAGGTCTCTTATCACGCATTCGGTGTTAAGTAGATTGCTGCCTATGTGGTAGTTCATGAGTACAGAGTTTTTTTTACCAAAGGGGATGACACTGCACTTTTTGGCATTGAGCTTGAGGCCATGGCTCTGACACCAGGCATCTGTCTCAGTGAGGCCCTTCTGTAGGATGTTCACATCATTTGGGGACTTGACCATGGCTCTTAGTTTGCAGTCATCTGCGAACTTCCTTAGCCAGAGGCCTTCTGTGTTAGCCTGTACTTCAGGGAAGTAGTTACCAAACAGGAGAGGTCTCAGGACGGAACCCTGTGGTACTCCACTTGTCACTGCTTTGAGGTCAGATTTGGAATCTTCAATTTTTACAGTGTGGGTTCTGTCAGTGAGCCAGTTGGCAACCCATCTTGTGACTTAGGGATTTATACCTAGTTTAGTGAGTTTAGCTATAATTCCAGAATGGGGGATGGTGTCGAAAGCCTTGGCGAGGTCAAGATAGGCTGTGTGAACCACCTTACCTCATCCACGGCTTTGGTGACTGCCTCAGAGAGGTCGATCAGGTTCAGGAGGCATGATCTGCCTTTCGCAAACCCGAACTGGGTGGGATCCAGAGTTTGGAGGTTACCGATGTCTGTTTAGGAGTTCCATGATGATACGTTCCATGGCCTTGCAGACCAGGCTTGTCAGGCTAATAGGTCGATAGTTCCCAGGATCACTGGTGGCTCCCCCTTTGTGGAGTGGGACAACTGTTGCTGTGCGCCATTCAGTGGGCACAAAGCCTGATGCGAGGCTATTATTGAACATGGTACTTAAGTGGGGAGGCAGTTCATTCTGAAGTTTGTGTAAAACGCAGCCTTGGATGTTGTCCGGTCCTATGGATGCTGTGTTCTTGTCTTTAGAGAGTGCAGCTTTTACCTGCGTAGTTGTGATTACAGGGACTCTTCATTCTTCCTGTATAGATTTGGGCCCTTTAAGGGGTGAGAGGGGGGTAGAGTTAGCACTGAACCGATCTGCCAGGATGTTGGCAATATCAGTTGGTTCTGTAATTTTCGTGCCTTTGTGCTGTAACTCAGAGCAGGTCTGAGTGTTGCCATCTAGATTCTTGACATAGCTATAGAATGCTTTGTGGTTGACTTGGATTTAGTGGCAATGGATTTAGTGGCAATTTTTGTTTTTGTAGCTAGCTTTGGAGGATCTTATAAGGGATCTCAGCTTCTTACTGAGGCTGACCAGGGAGCTCCTCCACTCATGGGATTTTACTCTCTTTTGCAACAGTTTCTTCCTTCTGTTGTACAGTTTGTTTATGGCAGGGGACCACCAGATTGGCTTCCTTTTTTTTGGAGGCTAGCATCTTTGTTCTGTTTGGGATAGCACGATCCATGCACTCGTGTAAGTGCTTATAGAGTGCATTTGTGTAGGATTCAGCAGTTGTAACTGTATTGTCCATCTACATGGGTGTCATGAAGTTCACCACTTCTGTCTTAAGAAGCATGAAGTTGGCTTTGGAGAAATTTTTTACTGTGGTTACCTTAATGGGGGGTGGGGGCGGGATGTGGATATCAAGGGTGATGAGCTTAAGGTAAACAAAATATAAAATAAAAGGGAATAAAAATAGGGAGCATAAAGAAAAAAATAAGCTCTCGATGCTTAACATCTTTGGATATAGTTTAATGCAGAAATACTATCCCAGACTATTTTAAGGTAGGTAAATTAATAAGTAGTACTCACAGATGGGCATACACAAACAAGACAAGATAGCTTGGCACACAGTTGTATATACATGACGTTATTTCCCTGTTGCTGGCCTGGAAAAAGAACAGTTTAATTGTCATAACAATGTTTTCTCGGGAAAAAAGCTTAATCATGCCAGTTCTGCAACAGTTGCATTTGCCAATACACATCTAGTTCTGCTTCCTTCCCTTGACGTTTTTTGAATCCATCCTTATGTGGTTTAGCAGTATGCAAGCCATTACGTTTGTCAGCAATTTTAGCAGTTATATCTCAAAAGACAGTTCATGGTTTTTCATATATGTTTTTGTTATATTAACAAGAGAAGACTGCAAGTCTGGAGCTCCACTATACTTCAAAAGACATTGTGTTTTTATAGTCAAAAAACCAAAACCACACATTCCTAAGCTATGAAAATACCACTCAAGGTGAACAAGAATAAGAGGGAATAGAAATAAAAAAACAAAATAATTTCCATTACCCCTGGCCTTACTGTGTCTATTATTTTTGTTTATTTGGAGGTCTAGCTTGGTAGAGCCTGTTTTACTGTTGGAAGCCCGGGTCAGACTAACATTTCACTAAAGGCAATAACTCTGCTGGTGAAGCACTATTCTCTTGCACCATAGCCAAATTATGGAATTCCCTCCCACCCACAATTACCTCCATACCATCATTCACCCACTTCAAAACTTTACTAAAAGCACACCTAAAAACAAGCTGGCTATGCCCTTGCAACTTCCACTCTAATATCACCCACCCACTACTTTTCTTTCCACCCCACTAACTACCTTGATTATAGCAAGCTCAGATGCTCATAAGCCTACTACTTATTATACAGCAGCAACTTCTTGTAACAATTGTTAATGTCTGTTATGTACTTCGCAGATGATAACGATTCTAGTTGTCTACTGATGTACAATATTCTTCATCTGTAACTATGTTTGAAATTATTTGATTGATTGATAGGTTCATACTAAGCTAATTGCCCTTACGAGCCATTTTAAGCTTAGCCAATTATTCCTTGTGAGACTCAAACCCTGCACCTTGTGTTTGTAAGGCAAACACCTTAACCATTAGGCCACCCTCCCAACCAGTTAATTGCTATGTAAATCCAATGTAACTGCTGTCTGTATATTTTAACTGTGAAGATTTTCTCCCCGGGCCTCCACTGAAAATGGACCTACATCCAGTCGGACACTCCCGGTCAACAAATGTAAATAAATAGCATCTCCCCTTTGCCTGCTGACAGTCATGTTTCTATATTTGAACTTGCAAGGTGACCAGGCGTGCAAGCTGCCATCAAGGTATATTTTATGTTGCTTAAATTTGTTAACTGAGGTAGAGCACTGATCCTTAGAGACTGGGGTTGGAAGGGTGGCCTAATGGTTAAGGTGTTTGCGGCTTAAAATCTGAGCTTTGGCCAGCTAAGATCTAGCTGTATTCAACTGGACATATAAGAGAATTTAAGTACCTTTTATCTGCACTTTTTTCAAATAATACAGCATTTTAATTGATTTATATTTGTGTTGCATTGAATATTAACTGAAGTGGAAGTTTTGACTCTGTTTTTTCAGTTAGTTCCCCACCCACCCTCCCTGGTTTTGTTTTGGTGTAAATCTTGGTGGTTTTGAAACTGCCCGCTTCTCTTGTAAATTTGTGTTTGGATACTCCTTCTAGGCCCATCTCATTTGCTCACTCAACTGAGTGCAGTGAGATCATATTCTGATTTCAGGCACTCCTACTGTGTACAAAGAGAGCATCTGGGAAAGAAAAAAAAAATTTAAGCTTGTTTCCTGCCTTTCCTGTAAGTGATCTAGACTGTTTCTAGGCTTCTGACCCCCCAAGCCTTTTTGTGTTGGAGGGAAGCCTTCTAGCTTAATTTTGTTTCTTAGAACTAGCCAGTTTTCTAGTTTCAGCACTCAAATCTGTTTCTTGGAACTCAGCACTTATTCAGAACTCATTGTAAGCACTACATAAGCGGCAAATTACTACAGCACTCAACTTTCCTCACTTGTCTAGAGGAAAGCAGTTTTTAGTACTTAGACATGCCTGGATAGGTGCTTATTTATTAAGGGTCAGCTCCCGGTGATTTCTCCTGTCTACCTGATGAATCTGGGCATCTTGGGGCAATGCAGCAATTGCCTCATGTACACAGACAACCCTCTCCTCCTACAATCCGACACTACAACCTGTGAGAGATGCACTTGTATATAGCCAAACTGGAAGCAAAGCTCTCTTCACCCAAGACTGGACTAGACAGTCAAGAGGAGAAGGTAAACACTTGCACCACACCGAACTCATCACATAGTCCCTCAAAACCTACACCACCAAAACACACACACAGAAACACAAAACACACACCTACATTCGCGGAGGCTCTCAATAAAAAACCTGCCCAAGCATCAGGGACCTGCAGAGCAGAAATGCAACCCAAATGACACATAGCCCACAAACTCAGTGTGCCACTCAACCACAGCCCATAAAGGCATAACAACGTACCCAACACTCTAGTCATAAGTGACTCTATAGTCAGGCACACTGATGTTCCACTCACCCGGCTAAACAAGGAGAAAGTTACTGTCAGCTGCCTGTCAGGTGCCAGGATCTGCCACATCACGCACGCACTCGGGTCACTCCACAACAAGTACAAATATGACACTGTCATTGTCCATGTTGGTGTGAATGACCCGAGACGTACCTCCCTGGACTACATGAAAAGAGACATGGAGGAGCTCTCCGATCTTGTAGCCCAGGCAGGTATGACCCTAGCCCTGAGTAGCATTCTGCTATCACCCAGAATGATACTACAGTACAAAGACAAAATTATTGACTTCAACAATTGGCTCAGCTTCTGGTGTCATTCTAAGGGGATCCAGTTGCTGTCTGCCTGGGACGACATGATCGACAGACCATGATGCTTTTTCAGAGATGGCCTGCACCTGTCGCCCTTGGGATTCCGGATACTGGCAAAGGCTCTTGCCACCCCTATAGTGCCTTTTTTAGGCAAGGTTCAAATGACAAATTCACCACCGTAACAGGTACAAGCAAGCAAAATTTGAGGGTAATGCTACTCTGTGCTAGAAGTCTAAACCTCAAAATGCACTCACTCGAGGCACTCCTTAAAATGGAGAACAGCGACATCTGTGCAGTGACAGAGACCTGGTTCAAAGCTCTAGAGAACACCCCTGCGTTTTCCAGGCTATAATTCATACCACACCTTTCGGCTAACTAACCCAGAATGAAGCACTAAAGGTGGAGGCGGTCTTTCCATATTCATTAAGGATATCCACACCTCCAGGCTAGTTGCGCAGCATAATGCATCCGAGATTATCCAGGTGCAACTAACTCTGGGCAAGACCGCAGTCCAAATTGTAGCTTGCTACAGACCCCCCACCATGCCCCAGGATTCCCACTCCTCATTTCTTGATACACTGGAAAGTGTTCGGGTACAATCCAACACCCTAATAATGGGCGATTTCAACTACCCCACCATTAACTGGGAAAACTACTCATGTAACAACTCTTTTGCTCAACGTTTTCTGGAATTCATAATTTCAAACACCTTGGATCAACTTATTCACACCCCCACCAGGGGCAGCAATATCCTAGACCTGGTCAATACCAAGATGGGCAACTGGTGTTCTACATCAGAGGTAAATTCCTCGTTGGTCAGATCCGACCACAAGCTAATCACCCTAGACATCCACATTCCACCCCCAGTTAGGGAAGCCACCATAAAAAAAACTTCTCCAAAGCCAACTTCACATTTCTTAAGACAGAAGTGGCAAACTTTATGACCCCCATGCAGACGGACAATAGAGGTACGACTGCTGAATCCTACACAAATGCACTTTATAAGCACTTACACGAGTGCATGGATCATGCTATCCCTAATAGAGCCAATATGCTATCCTCCAAAAAAAGGAAGCCAATCTGGTGGTCCTTTGCCATAAACAAACTCTACAACAGAAGAAAGAAACTGTTGCAAAAAAGAGTAAAATCCCATGACTGGAGGAACTCCCTGGTCAACCTCAGTAAGAAGCTGAGATCCCTCATAAAATCCTCCAAAGCTAGTTACGAAAACAAAATTGCCACTGACTCTAAAGACATCCACAAAGCATTCTATAACTATGTCAAGAATCTCAATGGCAACACTCAGATCTGCTCTGAGTTACAGCACAATGGCACTAAATATACAGAACCAACTGATATTGCCAACATCCTGGCAGATAGGTTCAGTGCTAACTTTACCCCCCTCTCACCCCCTAGAGGGCCCATCTCTATACCGGAAGAATGCAAAGTTCTTGTCACGGCTACACAGGTAAAAAAAAAAAAAACACTCTCCAAAGCCAAGAACACAGCATCCATGGGACCTGACTATATCCCAGGCTGCATTCTACATGAACTACAGAATGAACTGGCACCCTACCTAAGTACCATGTTCAATCATAGTCTCACCTCAGGCTTTGTGCCCACTGAATGGTGCACCTCGATGGTTATCCCACTCCACAAAGGGGAGCCACGACGGACCCAGGCAACTACTGCCCCATTAGCCTGATGAGCCTGGTCTGCAAGGCCATGGAACGTATCATCATGGAACTCGTAAACAAAGACATTGGTAATCTCCAAACTCTGGACCCTACCCAGTTCGGGTTTGTAAAATGCAGATCATGTCTCCTAAACCTGATTGACTTCTTTGAAGCAGTTACCAAAGCCATAGATGAGGGTAAGGTGGTTCACACAGCTTATCTAGATCTCGCCAAGGCTTTCGACACCATCCCCCACTCTAGAATTATAGATAAGCTCACTAAACTAGGTATAAATCCCTATGTCACAAGATGGGTTGCCATCTGACTCATGGACAGAACCCACACTGTGAAAGTAGCAGACTCCATATCCGACTTCAGACCAGTGACAAATGGAGTACCACAGGGTTCAGTCCTGGGTCCTCTCCTGTTTGGTATCTACTTCTCTGAAGTACAGGCTAACACAGACGGTCGTTGGCTAACAAAGTTTGCAGATGACTGCAAACTAGCAGCCATAATCGAAACTCCTAATGATGTTGACATACTATGAAAGGGCCTCACTGAGACAGATGCCTGGTGTCAAAGCCATGGCCTGAAGCTCGATGCCAAAAAGTGTGTTGTCATCCCCTTTGGTAAAAACTCTGTATCCATGAACTACCACAAGTGGTAGTCTACTTAACACCGAAAGTGTGATAAGAGACCTTGGGACACAGGTGGACAGTAATCTGTCCTTTTGATAATCACATTGCCACAGTGGTCAGGAAATCCTTCTACGTGGTTCACCTCATCACAAAAGGTTTCTCATCCAGAAAAAAAGAGGTCATTGTTCCCCTCTACTCATCACTCATTAGACCCATTATAGAGTACAATGCCCCTTTCGGTATATACCTCACAAGACATCTACAACAACTGGAAAGGCCACAGAAATGCCTCACAAAGAGGATTACTGGCCTCAGACAGATGCCCTACACAGACCGTCTCAAAAAACTCCAGCTTTACTCCGTGGCATATCGCCTACTCAGAGGCGATCTCTGCCTAATTTACAAAGCTATGTCAAACCCAGAGCTGTTGGACAAACTCCATTTAAAGAAATCCCAATCCCACCGACCAACACTCTCTCTAGGGACTTAACCTTGTCACCACAATAAAGAGAACATGCTGGAGGGATAGATTCCTTTCCCAGAGACTTCCCATACTCTGGAACAAACTACCTGTCTATGTCAAACAGAGCTCCTCATTAGCACTCTTCAAGAAAAATCTTGATGATTGGATGGGAAATAGGAAATTCACCCCAGGGTTCACTTCTGTGGCTCTGCTCGACAGGGGCACAGGAAAATAATTTTCTTAGATGGCGAAAGCCAGGGTACCTTTTTGGCTAGGCTTATATAGGCCTTGGGGCTAATAGCCTAGTACCTACATATGAACCTGAGATCTGTTTCAGACTCAGTCTGAGGTGGAAAGGAAATGCACACAAAATAGTAAACTAAACAACATATTTATGCAAAATCAAGGTCTTGTCATGTTGCATCATAGATAACTTTATACTGGAAATTGTTTACACATAAGAAATAAGAAAATGTTTTGTTGTATGAGGTTGGTTGTGAGCTAACAGAATAAAGAGTATGGTACACACAGGGAGAAGTGATAGACAAATTGCCTGATTTGGTGGTCTTCCTAATGCTTGAGCGCATTGTGTGTGTGTTGTTACAAACCTGAGTCTCAGTGTTCTGATAACACTCACTTTAAGTACAGCACCTATCATTCTTTGAGACCTTCTGAAGGTGGCAGGAAACAATGTTTTTGTTTGCTGAAATATTTACTGTTGCCAAATACTTCAGGATTCTATATTCAAGCTCCATGACATTTTATCATGTTTGATAAAGTTTTGGTCCCCCTTCAGTGTCCTCAGAGAGCCATAATTGATACCTTGACAAACTAGATTTCTTAATCTGTTAATCCCAGTATCTTTATTCTAGGCAACTTCAGTTATCTACCATCAGTTAGGAGTCTTACGTAACCAAACTGCCAAGACAGTGCACATGGGCTTCAGCACACACAGTCAGTCACAGACTGAACAATTCAAGTATAATGAAGAAAACGGTATCAAAGGACATGAACATTTATTCCATTGTAAATCTGAACATTAAAAAAGGAATAGTTTTGCCATTAGTTTCATCATATTGTCTAAAAATCTTCAACCAGTTGTATAAATAGTCCACAATCATGTGATGCAAAACCCCAAACCTCTTTTACAGATTTGCACAACTAGCAATAAGTATGCCCAGTATTTCTTAGACTTAATTAATATCAACTCCCTAGATCAAAATTTTCAAGTTCCTTAAAGAAGAAGAAATATATTTGTCCTTGTCAATACCGCCTTTGCTTGCAGATGTACTATTATTATTCCCTCCTTGACCGCTCTGACCTTCAGACTGCCACCATTTCCATCAAAATCAGTACCAAACTGTCTACAAATTCATGTTCAGGGACTATTCCAAAGCCAGCTTTTACATCCCTGTCTGAGGACCTTAAGAATTTCTAAAGTGCTTTGTTCCCTGTCGACCTTATCTGTAAAGCCATTGTATTTTTTCCCATGATTTTTACAGCCATATCAGCCGGTGCATGGATAAGACAATACCTGTTGGACATAAGTATGGTGGGCATTTCAGTGGTAAACCCTCTGTGATGGTCATACTTAAATGTCTGCATACTGTATGCTTACATGCCATTCTTTATAGTTCTTTGAAACATACATTTTTTTATTATTGTGTATCTCTGTTTTATATTCATTGTTTTGATTTTTTGAAGGAAAAGAAATTCAAGTGGTCCAACTGAAGTAGCACTGTACTCTGGTTAACAGATATTATTTAAAATAAAATAAGCTGTCTGATAAACATTTTTAGAGAAAAATGATATGGTTCTTATAAAAAAAACAAATTCTGCAGTCCATTCAGGAGAAATATAAACAGGTTTGCAACGACCTTATCTGCATCATTTGGAAGAATAACCTGCATATGAATTAAAGATGGCTAACTCTTCAAAGCATAATCCCAAGGCTGTGTTCATCTGTATTAGAAGTAATGTCTAACACTGCACTGATTTCAAAGTAAAGAGCTAGGCAATGAACAGAGGCGAGAACCACCACTGGATAAAAGTCCAAAGTTTACTCAAGCTTGCAAAACCAAGCAACAAAAACAAAAAAATAAAATGAACAAGCATAAAATAATATTTCAGTACAAACTGTGATAAGCGCTTTCAGGCAGATGCCCTTCATCAGATAAAGGAAATGCTTTTATATAAAGCAGCAGCCAGTCGTGGATCAGTAATTCACCCGCCTTTTCTTTAAGGCTGGCTTAAGGGGAACTACATCATTAAGGCCCGGGGATCTGTGTGCTGTGAGTTCTATAATCCATCTTGATTCCTGATATTCAGTTTCATTAACTAAATCCCCACCCCTAATACCTTTTCATATATGCTGAGTAACACTGAACTTAAAGCTAAGATCCTGATTCATTGTGTTCATTATGTAACCTAATAGAAGGCAGGTGGTTCACTATCCTATCCTTTAACATACAATTCGTCTTCCCTGCATAACAACTTGGCCACATCTTGCACATGGCAAGATATATCACATTCATAGTCCTACAGTTAGCTTGTGCATTGAACTGATGGTATTGGGATGTATAAATGTCATATCATGATTGATATGTGCACATGCTTTGCAAGACCTGTAGGGTCTAGTCCCTTTATTCCTCAGAGTAATTTGAAGCTCCATTTTCCTTCATTACACAACAAATCTTTAAGGTTCTTGTTCCTCCTGAATCCAAAAGAAGGTTCCTCTCCTACAACCTTCTTTAATTTCTCATCCGAGAGCAAAATCTTCCAATTTCGTCTCACTATATCACAAACACCATGTATATTGTTACTGTAAGTGAGCATGAGCCTCATCTTGCCTCCATACCCTTGTGTATTGCTGGTAATGTTCACATTCCCACTGTTCTGAACCAGACAGGGATGCATTCTATCTGTCCATCTGTCCTTTGTCCTGTATTGTCCTGAATAACTTCTTTCACTCTACGTCTGTTGTACCCTCTATTCACAAGGTTATGTTCTAAGCTCTTAACCTCTACTTCAAACATGTCATCACCCATGCATAGCCTGGAAATTCTACCTAATTGGCCTATAATAATATTGTCAAATGTAAATCTGGGATGCATGCTATCTTGTGTCAATAAGCTATTTTTCCAACATTCCTTCCTGTAAAGGGTAGACCCAAAGCCCATATGATTTTGTATGACTCTCACATCCAAGAAGTCTAACTCGCTTCTAGAATGTCTCACGGAGAATCTCAAAAATGAAGTGGTGGATTCTAAATAACCAATAAATTCCATCAGTTCATCTAGGTCTCCCCTCCACAACAAAAAAAAATGTCATCTACAAAGTGCTTGTAGAAATGCAGTTTATTGCTCCATTCATGATGTTGTTCTAATACATATTGTTTCTCCCAGTATGCTAATACTAGGTTAGCATATGTATTGGCACAAGGGATGCCCATGGCTACCCCTTTTACCTGTCGATAGAAACTGCCTTGACAAGAGAAGACATTCTATTCCAGAACTGTCTTTAAAAGTTCTGTAATAAGTCTGCTGTTCTCTGCATCAAACATTTGCAATTCACTGATCAACCGTGATATGGCTGTTTAAACCATAATCATTACTTATCACGGTGAACAAATTCCTCACATCTAGTGTTACCATAATATATGTACTGTCTCCTTTAACCCTAACACATTAATTTAATGCTGTTAGAAAGTGCCCTGTATCTCTCAAAATTTGTGTTAATATTCACTAATATTGGTCTCAGCATACACTCCACCCAAGTGAAGATATTCTCTGTAGACCACCCCCTCCCTGATACTGTGGGCCTTAATGGGGGGTTGTACAAATCCTTGTGTATTTTTGGCAAAGCTTTGAAAATGGGGATAACTGGGTGCTCTATCCATAGAAATTTTAATAGATCTTTGTCCTTAGAACCTAATGCTCTCAAGTCTTCTAACCTATAAGTATTAGAGTGTGAATACTGATGGGGGACATTTGTATAAATGTAAAAGTATCAGATAATTCCATCAATTTATCATAATAAAATTCTTTATTCATAATAACTGTCACTCCCCCCTTATCAGCAGATCTGATAACTATTTGTGTATTCTGCTGTAATGCTGATGTGGCCTGTTTCTAAGGCAGGGTCAGGTTATGAAAGTTCTTGGTATGTCTATTATTTAGGTGTTCCCTAATCTCTTGTTCGCACACCCTTATGAATGTATTCATGGTAGAGTTAAATACTGGGACAAAGGAAGTGGGTTGTCTTAATGATCCATGTTGAGGCATCTGGTTATTATCTAATAAATCCTTTTAACATCACATTCCTACCAAACATCATTAAATCTAAAATCACATCACTAAAATTGCTGTTGCAGCTAGGAACAAAGGTCAAGCCCTTGTTCAACAAACTTTTCAGCATCAGACAAAATATAATCAAGCAAATTATATATAATGTTATTGGTGTCACCAGCCATTGTGAGGTCCTCCATTTTTTTTACCTCCCTCTGTTCTTATATTGTGGTCACCTCCAGTCATTTTTCTTTTTTACCGTGCTGGGAGGAATGGAAAAGGATGCTCATTCGCCCCTTCTATCGATGGAGTTTTGGGTCGAGCTCCCAAGTGTGTGGTATCCATTTCTAATAAGGAACTGTCAATTGCTCCTGGTCTAGTAATTACTGCAGGAGCCAAAACTGAATTAACAGTACTACAAACTTTATCTTCACTATTGCGAGGATCTGTTGTGTTGTAACTAGTCCCTTCGACTTGGCCATCTGCTCTCCTTGGACTAGTTACGCTCGACATAGTCGTTCTCACACGAACATCCTCCTGCTTGTCTTCCATCAAACCCGATTGGTTCACCTATACTGCTGGACACTTCCTTCCATTGGTTAGCTCCTTGACAACAGTGGAGCTCTCGCGCCTGGACTTCCGTGTGGGCGGAAACCTGCTAGCCGTTCCTATAGAACCAATAGTCTTTACATCAATGTTGACATAGTTCTCCTTAGGCCAAACAAATATCTGACCATTCAAGAAATTTTTATGATCTATGAGTTTCTTCATCTTAATCTGTTGTAATTTGTTATCTAACATGGATAACTTACAGAATGCTTCATCCATCCTGCTATGTCTCTTTTGTAAACTCCATATTCATATGCCGCTGAAGTTAATCAATTTCCCTGGTTATTGATACTTCTTGCGGTGAAAAAAGACAAGCAGGAGGATGTTGGGGTGAGAACGACTACGTCAAGCATCATTAGTCCAAGGAGAGCGGATGGCCAAGTTGAAAGGACTAGTTACAACACAATAGATCCTTGCAAAAGCGAAGATAAAGTTTGTAGTACTGTTAATTCAGTTTTGGCTCCTACAGTAATTACTAGAACAGGAGCAATGGACAGTTCCTCATTAGAAATGGATACCACACACTTGTGAGCTTGACCCAAAACTTCATCGATAGAAGGGGTGAATGAGCGTCCTTTTCCATTCCTCCCAGCACCGGTAAAAAAGAAAAACTACTGGAGGTGACCACAATATGAACAGAGGGAGGTGAAAAACAGCGGACCTCACAATGACTGGTGACACCAGTAACATTATATTTTGTCTGATGCTGAAAAGTTTGTGTTGAACAAGGGCTTGACCTTTGTTCCTAGTTGCAACAGCAATTTTAGTGATGTGATTTTAGATTTAATGATGTTTGGTAGGAATGTGATGTTAAAGGATTTATTAGGTAATAACCAGATGCCTCAACATGGATCATTAAGACAGCCCAGTTCTTTTGCCCCAATATTTAACTCAAATATGAATATATTCATAAGGGTGTGCGAACAAGTGATTAGGGAACACTTAAATAATAGACATACCAAGAACTTTCATAACCTGACCCTGCCTTAGAAACAGGCCATGTCGGCATTACAGGAGAATACACAAATAGTCATCAAATCTGCCGATAAAGGGGGAGTGATAGTCTGTTATGAATAAAGAATTTTATTATGATAAATTGATGGAATTGTTATCTGATACTTCTACATTTTATACAAATGTCCCCCATCAGTGTTCACACTCTAATAATTAGAGTTTAGACATAGGTTAGAAGATTTGAGAGCATTAGGTTCTAAGGACGAAGATCTATTAAAATTTCTGTGGATAGAGCACCCAGTTATCCCCATTTTCAAAGCTTTGCCAAAAATACACAAGGATTTGTACAACCCCCCCATTAAGGCCCATAGTGTCAGGGAGGGGGGTGGTCAACAGAGAATATCTCCATTTGGGTGGAGTGTATGCTGAGACCAATATTAGTGAATATAACACAAATTTTGAGAGATACAGGGCATTTTCTAACCGCATTAAATGAATGCGTTAGGGTTAAAGGAGACTACATATATTATGGCAACATTGGATGTGAGGAATTTGTTCACCGTGATAAGAACGATTGTGGTGTAACAGCCATATCACGGTTGATCAGTGAATTGCAATTAGTGAATTGCAATTGTTTGATGCAGAGAAGAGCAGACTTATTACAGAACTTTTAAATATAGTTCTGGATTATAATGTCTTCTCTTGTCAAGGCAGTTTCTATCGACAGGTAAAAGGGGTAGCCATGGGCACACTTTGTGCCAATACATATGCTAACCTAGTATTAGCATACTGGGAGAAACAATATGTATTAGAACAACATAATGAATAGAGCAATAAACTACATTTCTACAAGTGCTTTGCAGATGACATTTTTTGTTGTTGAGGGGACACCTAGAAGAACTGATAGAATTTGTTGGTTATTTAAAATCCATCACTTCTTATTGGATGTGATAGTCATACAAAATTATATGGGTTTTGGGTCTACCATTTACAGGAAGGAATGTTGGAAAAATAGCTTATTGACACAAGATAGCATGCATCCCAGATTTACGTTTGAGAATATTATTATAGGACAATTAGGTAGAATTTCCAGGCTATGTACTGGGGATGACATGTTTGAAGTAGAGGTTAAGAGCTTAGAACATAACCTTGTGAATAGAGGGTAGAACAGACGTAGAGTGAAGGAAGTTATTCAGGACAATAGTGGACAAAGGACAGATAAAATGCATCCCTGGCTGGTTCAGGACAGTGGGAATGTGAACATTACCAGAAATACAAAAGGGTATGGAGGCAAGATGAGGCTCATGCTCACTTTACAGTAACAATATACATGGTGTTTGTGATATAGTGAGACGAAATTGGAAGATTTTGCTCTCGGATGAGAAATTAAAGAAGGTTGTAGGAGAGGAACCTTCTTTTGGATTCAGGAGGAGCAAGAACCTTAAAAATTTGTTGTCATGAAGGTAAAAAGGAGTTTCAAATTACTCTGAGGATTAAAGGGACTAGACCCTGCAGGTTTTAAAGCATGTGCACATATCAATCTTGATATGATATTTATACATCCCAATACCAGAAAGGTCTATCATTTCAATGCACATGCTGTCTGTAAGACTATAAATGTGATATATCTTGCCATGTGCAAGATGTGTCCCAAGTTTTTATGTAGGGAAGAAAAATTTCATGCTAAAGGATAGGATACTGAACCACCTGTCTTATATTAGGTTACATAATGAACACAATGCATTATATCAACATATTGCGCACAGAATCAGGATCATAGCATTAAGTGCAGTGTTATTCAGCATATACGAAAAGGTATTGGGGTGGAGATTTAGTTAATGAAACTGAATATCAGGAATCAAGATGGATTATAGAACTCGCAGCACACAGATCCCCGGGCCTTAATGATGTAGTTCCCCTTAAGCCAGCCTTAAAGAAAAGGCGGTTGAATTATTGATCCATGACTGGCTAGTCCTTTTATATAAAAGCATTTCCTGTATCACCAACTAATTATCTAATGAAGGGCATCTGCCCGAAAGTGCTCATCACAGTTTGTACTGAAATAATATTATTTTATGCTTTGTTCATTTTGTTTTTGTTGTTTGGTTTTGCAAGCTTGAGTAAACTTTGGACTTTTATCCAGTGGTGGTTGTTGCCTCTGTTCATTGCCTAGCTCCTCATTTTGTTTGAGGCAGAATAACCTTTGTTGAGGTCACTTCTGTTATGTTTTGATTTCAAAGTAAATGAGCTACCTGTTATGATACCGAAGCTATACCAGATGGTTTGCATACATACATACAAATATTTCAAGCATGGGCATTATAGGTTCATAGGTCTGTACTAGGCTATTGGCCCTAGGGCCTATATAAGCCTAGCCAAAAAGGTACCCTGGCTTTCGTCACCCAAGAAAATTATTTTCATGTGCCCCTGTCGAGCAGAGCCATAGAAGTGATCCCCGGGGTGAATTTCCTATTTCCCATCCAATCATCAAGATTTTTCTTGAGTGCTAATGAGGAGCTTTGTTTGATTATAGATAAGTAGTTTGTTCCAGAGTGTGAGAAGTCTCTGGGACAGGAATCTATCCCTCCAGAATGTTCTGTTTATTGTGGTGACAATGTTTAGGTCCCTAGAGCGTGTAACTCAGAGGGATAGGAATTTCTTTAAGTGGAGCATATCCAACAGCTCTGGGTTTGACATCGCTTTGTATGTTAGGCAGAGATCGCGAGTAGGCGATATGCGACGAACTAAAGCTGGCGTTTTTTGAGACGCTCTGTGTAGGGCATCTGTTTTGAAGCCGGTAACCCTCTTTGTGAGGTATTTCTGCGGCATTTCCAGTTGTTATACATGTCTTGTGAGGTACATACCAAAAGGGGCTTTGTACTCTATAATGAGCCTAATGAGTAACGAGTAGAGGGGAACAATGACCTCTTTTTTTTTTTTTTTTTTCCTGGATGAGAAACATTTTGTGATGAGGTGTGCCACTTAGAAGGATTTCCTGACTACTGTGATGATGTGATTATCAAAGGAGAGACTGCTATCCACCTGTGTCCCAAGGTCTCATCACACTTTCAGTGTTAGACTACCATCTATGTGGTAGCTCATGGGTACAGAGTTTTTACCAAAGGGGATGACAATGCAATTTTTCATTGAGCTTGAGGCCATGTCTTTGACACCAGGCATCTGTCTCAGTGAGGCCCTTTTGTAGGATGTCCACATCGTTATGAGTTACGATTATGGCTCCTAGTTTGCAGTCATCTGTGAACTTTGTTAGCCAAAGACCTTCTGTGTTAGCCTATACTTCAGAAAAGTAGATACCAAACAGGAGAGGACCCAGGACTGAACCCTGTGGTATTCCACTTGTCACTGGTCTGAAGTCTGATTTTGAGTCTGCTACTTTCACAGTGTGGTTTCTGTCACTGAGCCATTTGGCAATCCATCTTGTGACATAGGGATTTATACCTAGTTTAGTGAGTTTATCTATAATTCCAGAGTGGGGGTGCTGTCAAAAGTCTTGGCGAGATCTAGATAGGCTGTGTGAACCACCTTACCCTCGTCTACGGCTTTGGTGACTGCTTCAAAGAAGTCTGTTAGGTTTAGGAGACATGATCTGCCTTTTACAAATCCGAACTGGGTGGGGTCCAGAGTTTGGAGATTACCAATGTCTTTGTATATAAGTTCCATGATGATACTTTCCATGGCCTTGCAGACCAGACTCGTTAGGCTAATGGGGCACTAGTTCCCGGGGTCCATGGTGGCTTCCCCTTTGTGTAGTGGGATAGCCATCACTGTGTGCCATTTAGTGGGCACAAAGCCTGAGGTGAGACTATGATTGAAAATGGTGCTTAGGTGGGGTGCCAGTTCATTCTGTAGTTAGTGTAGAACGCAGCATGAGATGTTGTCAGATCCCATGGATGCTGTATTTTTGGCTTTGGAGAGTCTGGTTTTTACCTATGTAGCCTTGATATTAGAGGAACTTTGCATTCTTCCGGTATAGAGATTGTCCCTTTAGGGGGTGAAAGGGGGGTAAAGTTAGCACTGAACCTATCTGCTAGGATGTTGGCAATATCGGTTGGTTCTGTATATTTAGTGTCTTTGTGCTGTAACTCTGTAACTCGGAGCAGATCTGAGTGTTGCTGTTGAGATTCTTGACATAGCTATAGAATGCGTTGTGGTTGTTTTTAGAATCAGTGGTGATTTTGTTTTCATAACTAGCTTTAGAGGATTTTATGAGAGATCTCAGCTTCTTACTGAGGCTGACCAGGAAGTTCCTGCAATCATAGGATTTTACTCTCTCTTGCAGCAGTTTCTTTCTTCTGTTGTAGAGTTTATTTATGGCAGGGGACCTTTTTTTGGAGGATAGCATCTTGGTTCTATTAGGGATAGCACGATCCATGCACTTGTGTAAGTGCTTGTAAAGTGCATTTGTGTAGGATTCAGCAGTCATACCTCTATTGTCCGTCTGCATGGGTGTCGTGAAGTTTGCCACTTCTGTCAAGAAGCGTGAAGTTGGCTTTGGTGAAATTTTTTACGGTTGTTTCCCTAATAGGGGTGTGGGAGCGGGATGTGGATATCTAAGGTCATTAGCTTGTGGTCGGATCTGACCAATGAGGAATTGACCTCCTGGTGTGGAGCACCGGTCGCCCATGTTGGTAATGACCAGGTCTAGTAATGCCCTTTTAACCTGCCAGTATATCAAAATAGTTCTTCCTATATTAAGTGCTAAGGCTGTTTTTAATGTGTCTAAACTAGTGCTTGCGTTAATGTAATTTGGTAGTCTGTTCTGTGCATTAGCTGCTCTCTGAGAACCATTTAGTACGCCCTCGTTCCTATAGAATCCTTTACATAGGGTTTGACCTACTTACCTTTGTCTTTATGTCAGGTTTAAAAAGAATATACAATAAACTCTCAGTTAACTGGCACCCATGGCGGTTGGTAGATACCAGATAACTGTAGTTTCTGGTTGCTTGAGAGTTACTATTAAAAATAGGCCTGATTAATACTGTACCCTATACTATTTATTTGGTTTGATTTGTTCTTGTGTTGGGGGGAGAGGGAATTTATTCCTGTCTTCCTTTTTAAAACTCTAAAAATGTAAGGTATGTTTCTGCGGGGGAAACAAAATGCAACACATGAAAAGTACTATATTTTTTTCGATTGTTTTGTTCTGGTTGCTTGAGTTCTGGTTAACAGAGTTTACTGTATCTCCAATCTTAACGAATCTTCACATATTTATACAACCTTGTAAGTAGTAGATATAATGGTACTGTAAATTCTTGAAGTGTTCTCAGGTCATTATTATTAACTCCACCTTCTCCGCACAGTTTATCAGTGTGTATGTTTTTACTCCTTCCACGTTATGTTTCTAAAAAATGGTTTCCTGTTATGGTCAATATCTTTATGTAAATCGTCTTGAAAATTCCTTGATCTTGTGTCACACGATGCTTAATTTTTTTGACCAGTTTGTTTAGTTTTCAAAGTTGTATTTCAACCTCTTCCTTTCATATATTTTTGTCTCTCTCCTTAATGAGGTATCTTGTTTTCATGGAAATATATCCCCTTGATGTGTGCCTAGATCCTGATGTTAAACATTTATTTTTATTTTTCTTTGCACTCAGTTTCTCTTTTAGAACTTTCCACATTCCTTCTTTAGTTTTTCCACTGAAACATCACTCCAATTAATTTTACGTAGTGATTGTTTTGCTTCCATATAATCTTTAATTAATCTTTTGTGCATTGGTTTAGATTCCAGTTTGGCAGACCTGTCTAGCAACAAATTATCCTTTATAACCCCATGATCACTGCACATCAACGGTGGTAAAACTTGACATGACATAAAGTAACAGTATTTTTTTTTTTTTTTTTTTTAGAAACGCCAACAATGTCTAGTGTGTTCCGTTACTTAATAGTTTTTTTTTTTTTTTTTTGACAATGTGAAGCAGTTGTTTTTCTTTCGGCTTTTCCCGGTTAGGGGTCGCCACAGCGGAACTCTGGTCCTCTAATGATTGGCAGTCGATTTTTATGGTGCCGAGGTGCCAGCCTGACGCCCAACCTTCAATGAAGACATGCCCATTCACGCATGTCTTTCAAACACCACTCGACCGCGGGGAGGACATGCAGACTCCACACAGAAGGAGCTCCAGCCGATAATTGAACGGGAGAGCCTCTTGCTGTGAGGTGACAATGCTACCACTGCACCACCGCAGCTTGTGAACATACGTTCTGAATAATTTCCTTACTAATGTTGAATCAATATTATTCCAGTCTGTTTCTGGTAAATTTAAGTCCCTGGCCACTGTTATGCTTACCTCATGTATTTCCTGCAAGAAATGTATGAATTCCTGTAGGTCATCAGCAGTTGACATATGTGGGTTGTACACTCCAACAATTGTTCTATGTTCACGGGTTGTCTTTGTGTAACTCTGAAACTAATCTACAGTGTTGGTGTTATCACGGAACATGTAACAATCACAGGCCTCATAATTATCTTTAATTCCTATCATAACACCTCTACCTGATTTTTTTTTTTTTTTTTTTTTTTTTTGTAAGAATGTTACAGTAAAAATATTTATACCCTGACAGAACTGGTTTCCAATTCCAGTCATTGTTCTTGTTCCACAAGCAATAACGACATCAATCTTGTGGGAATGTAACAAATTTTCCAAAAAAAAAAAAACATTATAAACATTTGATGCATCTTTGATAGTTATCTGTAAACTGTTAAATTTTCGACCTGGCAAAAATTCTGCCTTTTGTTTGTCAAATTTTGCAAAATATCTGCTGCATAAATTCTCATCCCTGATCATTACAAAGGCACACTATTCTCTCTAAACACATTTGCCCAGAATTAGGCTTGGATGTTTTACACATTTCCATTTTTTAAAATGGCACATTTTTTCTTGTAGGTATTTACCCCCCAAAAATCTTTTCATTCACAGTGACCTGACTTTCCTTTCTATTTGTGATTTGTAAAATGTACGTCCTAACACCAGTACAAGCGATGCTATCTTAAGAGTGATGTACGTTCTCTACTAACAGTCAGAGTCCTTGTGGATGAGATCATTTGTACAGACATGAGAAAAAACAGATACGTGCTTCCTTAAATTAAAGCATTCTAAGGCTTGTTTCACATCCTGTAATTTTGCTCCTGGCAAGCATAACACTTTTTTCAGTGTTCATTATCTTATCTGCAAATGTATATATCACTTTCTCTGATAGTTGAATCTCCATTTACAAGAGTATGTTTTCTGACCAGATATGAAGAATCTTCAACGTCAAATTCAGTAATGTGTGCTCTACAGGAATGATGTTCGTCACCATTAGTCTTATTAATCCCACTGTTTTCATTGCGTATTACATTTGCAAGCATACAGTTCACATCCAGCTGACTTTGAATCATATTGTCACTGTCGGCCTTTCTCATCTTTTTCTTACAGTAATGTTCTTCGATCCTGCCCCGTTCAGTTTTGATTTCTTCCTTTTCACCTGCCCCTTGCCTCTTTTTTCTACTGTCTCTTTTAGAAAATGCTGCCTTCTTCTGTAGACTGAAGGTTTTCTGATAGAAAAATGTTATCATCCCTGTAAAGTGTGTGCTACATGACAAAGCAGTGTTCTTTTTAGCATGTATTCTCTCTATTTTACAGACATATCAGTTTTTTTCTTCCTTATTTGTTGTGAACTTCTTTTCTTTCTTTTTTATTTCTTTCTAAATGCTCTGAATCCTCAGATTGCTGAATACCTGTATCCATAATTCCAAAGTTGTCAGGGGCATTGTTGTCTTGTTTCATAGGGTTGAATGATCTTTACAGACAATAGACTCATCCTTTTTTAAATGTATTCTGTTTGCTGTTTGTCTAACATCTCACTGGTCCAGGTAACAGCAGTTGTTCAAGTTGTGCCAGTTACACAAGTGCAATCATCATCAGTAAGTCTAGATTTACTACTAATAACGGTAAGCAAATCGTCCAACTTTTGACATGAGGAACACCGATCACCATTGTTATCAGGTGCTACCTTTAAATATACACAGCATTTATTACACTGTACAAGGTATTTGTGCCTTAGCAAATCATTAATGGCATACTCCATGTAAGGAATTCACATTCGCATTCAGCTTCAAATGAATAAAAAATGATAAAAGAAAAGTATAATCAAAATTAGATACTACAGAATTCAAGGAGAAATTAAACTTCTGTGAGAAATATCACAGAAGCAGTGTACAACTAAATACTAAAGTACAGTAAAGTTGTTGCTCTGACCATACAAGTTCTGAAAGTCAAAAAACTGGAATTTCTTTGTCACAAACTAATACGAGCAGTAGTTTCTGCTCACTATCACTTTTATCGCACCTTTTTTTAACAGTAAAAAATCAATAAATCACAAACCATGACAAGATTGTTTAAATAATTTCTTAATTGTCTTCTCTACAATCTGTGTGACTTTATGGCTGTCTAGGTCCCTTAAGATGTCTAGAGTTTGTTAGAAAGGGATACGTTTTAGACAGGCAAATTGTGAAAATTAAAAGTAAAACAACAAAATATAAACCAAAGTAAGTGTTTTCTACAGGGTTATCCCTTCATTCTTATAAACACTAAAAAACAGTGGTAAGGAATAAAATACACATTCAAATAAGACTTCCCTTATCAGGCAACTCCACAGTAAATCACAAACCAAGACAGGACTGTTTAGATAGCTCTGGATTCTTGGTTAACAAACTTGGCTCGAAATTTTCCTCTCCTTCACACCCCGTTATCTCCTTCTTGAATCTAAAATGTTTTTCCTGTAAATCACTATGAACTAGATCATGGAAACTTTTACTAAAACAGTAATTGCCGCTCCATGGCTCCAGACAGTATACCAGGCTGCTTTGTTAGCACAAGGTGCATTATTGCTGAACTCCTTTATAAGCTATTTTTGATGTCAGACTGTCCCTAGGGTATCTGCCTGAGCTTTGGAGAATAGTGACGGTGGTGTCTGTACATAAGGCCAGTGTTATAACTTACCTTGAAATTATTGTTTCATTAGCCTGACTGGTATTGTCAGGAAAATCTTAAGAATGGATTTTGGTCGCTTTAACTGCGAAATTGGTAACTTGCAAAGACTTGATCTTAATGAGTGTGATTTTGTGAAAGGTAGGTCTTGCTAGGTTAATTTGGTTGAATTTTCTTTGAGTAATACTAATACTACATAGCACATATTCTGTCCTTGCCACTTGCCTCAGTCTTGCTAAGGAGTTCAGTATAATTCCTACATACAGGCATTGTTGATAAATCCACCAGCTTAAATATTAACCCATGGATTACAACAAATTGCTGATTTGGCTCTCTGATCAGACAAGGGTGAGAGTTTCATCTTGTAGGTTAGTTACTAGTGGAGTTCCTTGGGGTCTGCTGTGTCCCCTTCTCCTTGGCTTCTACTTCTTTGATGGGAAGACAGATGCCTGAGGCTTTTGGTCAGTAAGCTTTGCAGGTGATTGTAAACTGGTTGTCATGATTTATTCTCCAGTGTAGTTTTAGGATCATAGGAGGTTACTAGGCTATTGGCCTGAGGCCCTTATAAGCCTAGCCAAGAGTTTAGCCCATGTTTAGACAAATCAGCACCCAATGCCCCTGTCCAGCAGAGACATGGGTGGAATCCCAGGGGTATATTTTCTGTTTCCCACCCAGTTATCCAGGTTGCACTTAAAAAGGGGTAAAGAGGTACGCTGCGTGATGTGGAGAGGGAGTCTATTCCATAGATGAGGGAGTTCCTGGGACACAAATCTGACCCGCCAACAAGTCCTGCTGATGTCACACACCAGGTTGAGGCCACACGTGCTGGTTACTCGAGTGGAGCTTGGCTTGCAACTATGCAGCAGTCCCATCAAGGTGGGGTACATGATCACCTTGTATGCCAGACAGAGGTCACCGCTGAGGAGTTTGTATGAAACCTAGTAGAGGGATAGGGCTTTTAGCCTGTGTATGGTAGATGTTTGAGACCCTGGATTCTCCTAGTGAGGAACATCTGTGGTATCTCCAGTTGCTGCATGAGCTCTGCGAGGTACATGCCGAAAGGTGCTTTGTAGTCCATAATGGGCCTTATAAGGGAAGAATACAGGGATGTTATGACCTCCTTGTTCCTGGATGAGATGCCCTTACTTATGAGGTGGGCCATGTAAAAGGCTTTCCATACCACGGAAGCAAAATGGTGGTCAAAAGTCAGATTGCTGTCAACCTGGGTGCCCAAATCCCTCACGACTGAGTGCTTAACGACACTGTTATTAATGTTTTAATTTGTGTGGACGTCACTCTCCCCAAAGGGGATGATGATTCATTTTTTGGTATTCAGATTGAGGCAGTGTTTCTGACACCAGTCATTTTGTCTAAGTGAGACTCTCTTGGAGGATGTCCACAGCACCCAGCATGCAGTCATCTGCAAACTTGGTCAGCCATAGCTATTGTATTATATTTTCTTAAGATGTGTAAAGACAGCATCTAGTATTCTAACAGTGGCATTTGATTTAATGCAAAAACATTTAGTATGGTTGCTTTTGGAAAACACTTTATTCTACTTAGTATCATACTGTTACACTGCTCATCATCTTGGACTCCTACTGGCCCTTTCACTTCATTTTACTACCTCTCCACTCTCCAAGTACCCTGCTATGTTATATATTACACCTCTGATATTTCCCCATCCACTCTCCATCTGTGTTTTTAAAGTTTGTAATCCCAGCTGTCTTGCAGACTCATAATGCCAATTTTTAATCTCTCAACACTTTCCTTAACATGCTGTCTTACTTTTTTATCTGTTAGTTTAGCCTTCAGTTTATTCATTCATTACAGATATTGTGCCCGTTTCATCTTTATGTCAAGAACTCCCTAACTCTACTCAGGTCCATTAGTGGCAAATAAGAATACACAGTCTGCTGACTGATACTAAAAACAAGCTCGCTTATGGTAGTAGGAAGTGATTTCTACTGCAGCTCATATTCTTGCATAGGTCACCAGTCTCCATCCCAAAAATTAAGGATGATCTCTCAAAACTCACTGTCTCCTACTCAAACTTATAAATTCAGGAAATATTCACTTAAACTCAGGATTACCTGAACTCAGCCCACAATTATAGAGCACAATCACCTATCATATCAGAAATAAAGACACTACAATTGCTTCCTTAATGGATGCACTCTTGAAGTATGGCTGGTAACAGAAAATCCCCATATTTTTGATATGTCAGAAGTCTGTCTGAAGGAGGATTACAGCCCTTCTGCTTTTATATGGTGTGTGGTCGTTCTTTAAAGAAGTCTCAGTGCATGTAGCTCTGACTAATAATTTGTATCTAGTTAATAAACTAGAGCAGTAATCCACCTTTGGAGTGCACAATAGTAGCCTACTGCAGTCCGCTGCCACTTATCCCCCTTCCAGTTTTACAAACTACGCCTCTGATCGCTTCTGTAAAACATTTGAGTATAATTTTAATAAACGACTAACTACATCATAACTTCAGTTGCCATCTCCTTCTTGCCACTAGGTGTCAGCATACACAGATTGCTAAAGGATGTGCAGTATAACTCTACCTTGTCCCACTAGTACATATTTAATTTAACTTCTCCCTGCCCCACTTTAGAGAATCTATGGAATACCCACTAAACACTCGGGTTTTCCCTGATACCTACTGAGAAAAACATAACCATACTAAAGAAAATAACATAAAATCTTACTCTCTGGTTATAGCTCTACCCCTGCTTCAGAGTCTCAGTCACTGATTGATTATTCTTTCTCTGGACAATCACTCCTTGGCTCTACCTGCTACGTTCGCCCTGCGGGCTCACTCCGCTCCCCTACCCTGCTCCCATATCTCATCTGCCCCCACTATCTGTACATTTGTACATCCCCTAACTCAACCCAACCCCACCCCACCCACTTGTAAACCTCACATTCTCTACACACACTACAACCTCTCCTACAATGCTCTACATATCAACACTCACTATTACTCCATTTGCCCTACTAATCTCTCCTGTCTTACCTATATCACACAGTTTCCAAACCCTTACCTTACCTGTCTTACACACTGCACTGCATCATACCATCCTCCTCACTCCCCCTCTTACTCGTCCATCTCGCATGAATTCTTCACCTCCAACCCAACATATCTATTCAAACCTAAGTTACTCCCCTCCCCACCCCCCCACCTCCAACCCAACATATCTATTCAAACCTAAGTTACTCCCCTCCCCACCCCCCCTACACCCATCTCTTATATTTGATACCAAAAAACCACTAGTCTCGCACAATTCATACTACCCATCCCCACTCTACTCCTCCACCATATCCCTCTCTCACTTGCCGTTGACATCCACCCTAAGCCTGGACCCATCTCTGTCATAAATGTCACCAAACCCTCCACTCAACCCATAAAACCTAAGTCCATTCGCATCACTACACTTAATGCACAAAGCCTTAGAAACAAAATCCCTAACCTCCATGCCTGGCTCTCCCATAACCACCCTGACATAATCATCATTTCTGAAACCCTGCTCAAATCCTACATAAAAGATAACGAAATCCTACCACCAGGTTACCAAATCATTCGCAATGACAGATCCCACAAAATAGGAAGTGGAGTAGCTATAATCTACCCCTCCTCCCATACCATAACTCCCTACACCAGTAAAATACCAACCTTTGCCAACGCTGAAATTACAATAGGATTTTTTAAAATAAATAACCACAAATCCATATGTATTGCTGCCCTCTATATTTCCCCTGGTGATAACATGAAAACACTTGAAAACATCCTATCCTGGTTCTCCTCTCACACAAAAAATGAAACCTATATCCTTGGTGATACCAGCATCAACTGGACCACTTTAAACTCTGATGCCCCTTCCAACACTATCAACCTGTACAATTTCTCCCAACTAATTAATTCACCAACCAGACCAAATAAAGATGGTACCTCTGGAACCATCATTGACTGGATCCTAACAACTCACCTAAATCTTCTCACCAAAGCAGGAATAATACCATATCCTCTCAGTGATCACTTACCTGCCTTTGCTGACCGGCACCCATCTCCTCTGCAGAAACACCATTAAATTCAACCACAAAACGAGGAACAGGGCAAAAATCAACTAGTAACCAAAAAAAAAACACATTGTGAGAGTAAAGCTGAAGCACCGGACAGCCAAGAACTGTTTAATGTTGGATTACTTGTTGAATAAATTACTATTTCATTACCAGTTCTCGGCTGACCATTACATTCAAACCCGCAACCTCTCCTCTTTCAATCCTCTAACTTTCTCAGAATGCCTAATGCACACTGACTGGTTCCCTCTAAAACCCTTCCACTAGATGATGCCATATCTTATTTTAACCACTCAATCCTGACCCTTCTCAACCAGCAAGCCCCCCCCCCCCACCCAGAACCAAATGCATCAAAACCAGTCCCTGCCCATGGTTATCAAAGGAGACTAAACTAGCCTTGCAACAAAGGGACAAACAATGGAAACAATATTGTAAACATAAAAACCCCCAACTCCCTTCTAGAATTTAAGCAACTTCGAAACTACACAAAATAGGTTATAACTAAAGACCGGAAAGCCCACTACTCCAAACTCCAGTCTTTGCACTTGACAAATCCCCAAAATTCTGGGACTCCATGTCATTCATTCTGCACCGTGGTAGTAAAGAAAACCCCTGCCCTAATCTCACTCCCTCCGACCTTGACACAGCCACCCAGGTCAACTCATTCTTCATAGACTGCATAGCCAAACTATCCGCCTTCTTCCCACCCCCCCAGCCCCTCCCACCACAACCTCCACTCTAATCACCTACACCCTCCACACCCTTCTGCCTTACTCCCATTCCCACAAGCACTATAAAAAGACTTCTCCTCAAACTCATACCCTGACAATCTCCCACCTACCTTCCTCAGATAGCATTGCCTATCCTATCTCTATTCTTATAAATAGATCTGTACAAGAATCATATGTCCCTTCTATCTGGCGCCATGCTTACATCATCCCCCTCCACAAAGGTGGCAAAAATACTGACACCACCAACTTCAGGCCTATTGCCATCCTTTCCCCTCTTTCTAAAATTCTAGAAAAAAACATCCAAGCACAACTCACCTAACCCAAAACAATCTCCTATCCCCTCCCCAACATGACTTCCACCCTGGCCACTGCATCATGACTGCCCTTCTTTCCTTCTGGAAACCATCAACCTTGGATGCGACTCAGACAAATTTGTATCTACACTATTCCTAGATCTGTCAAAGGCCTTTGACACCATCTCCCACACCCTACTCGTATCCCAACATTCCACCCTGCATCTCTCTCCCACCACCATAGCCTGGTTTTCTAGCTACCTTTCCAACCGCCAACAAGCAGTCCAATGGAAAACTTCAATTTCCCCCTTCCTAACTATATCCACAGGCGTCCCTCAAGGCTCTGTTCTTGGCCCTCTACTCTTTAACCTATTCATTAACAACTTTCACCACTCCATCCCAGAATTGTCCGTCATACAGTATGCAGACGACTTGGCTATCATCTGCTCAGCCTTCTCCCCCTCCGAGCTCCTAGCAAAAACCCAATTAGCATTCTCCACAACTGAATCCTGGATGCAGTCCAACCACTTGGCTCTAAATGCCAATAAAACCAAACTAATGATATTTTCCCCAACCAAAAACTCTATTGGTGACAAAACCTCATTCACCATACAGAGCCAGAACAATGACCCCCTTGAAATTGTTCCCATCACCAAGCTTCTCGGCATCATCATTGATGAACTAAAATTTGATACCCACATCCACCCCGCAATCAAAAAAACCTACCAAAAGATTGGTCTCCTGTACAGACACAACTGCTTCCTCAGCCCCTCTACCCGTCAAACCCTGGCATCCATCTTCTTGCTCCCCTCCCTTATGTATGGTGCCCCTCTGTTTACTAATCTCCACCTTGGCTTACGATCCAAAATTGAAATCTGCTACCATAAGATCTGCAAATTTGCAGCCAATTCAAAACACTCATCCCACCACTGCCACTCCCTCCTCACCCTTAATTGGCTTGAACTACCCAACTACCTCAGTTACCTACAACTCACCATTGCCCAGAAGCTCATCTTTAAACCTGCAAACTGCCCATCTCTCGCTACATCCTTAAAACCCTATATACCCAACCGCCCACTCAGATCCACAAACCAGAATCTCCTTCAGGTCCACAAACCAGCACGACCTCCTGGCCATCTACTACTGTCCTACTCCTTAGCTAAACAGTGGAACCCCCACCTATGCAACCTGCCAAACCAGGCAAATTTCAGCTATTCTCTCATCTATCAGCTAAATGGGAATGCCCATGTCACGCTCCAACATAAACCCCCCTCTTTCTACCCTGCACTGAAGTCATCACCAATTACCACTACTGTTGCCTCATTTCTACCTAAAACAATCTCTCCCCTACCTGGGACTGAATTTCTGGGTCTATATTAGAACATCGAAGTTTCAAAACTTCAAATGTTCTAATATCAACCCCCTATTCAGCGAAAGCTGAAAACATCGAACATACAGAACAGCAAATTTTTTCTTAGGGAAAAAAATTTGCTGTTCCAAAACACATACATAGAACACAAGCATACCAAAAAACAGCAATCCACACACATATATCTAAAATCTTACACCTAGCTCTACACTAAACTATACACACACCACTAACTATCCACTTACCTTAACCCTAACCCTAAGGTCCGTCACTGTTGCACACTCACCACACCCGCGCCCTAACCCTCACGTCCACACAATCGCACACATACCTAACCCACACTCAATTGCACACTTACCTGAACCCGACCCGTAACTTTCCACCACAGTGCTGAAAATACCGAAGCAACAGAAATTGACAATCAAATTCTTTCCCTAGGAAAAAATTCGGTTTTCTGTTGCTTCGATATTTTCAGCTTTCACTGAATAGGGGTCGATGTAAGGGCATTCGAAGTTTTGAAACTTCAGTGTTCCAATATAGACCCGAATTTCTCTGTGCTATCTAATGTACTATACTTTCAGTATTAAATATCCTGGTACTTCCTCCATTCAAAATGGTTCATCTAACCTGCCGAGGCATAGTAGCTAATTGTTTAAATGTTAACTTACTAAGAGCTTGTTGACAAAATGTCTTCTGTAAATGTTTAGTTTACCTAACCTCCAAAGATCTAGTAACCATATCTTTAAATGTTAACTCATTAAGTGCATATTACATAATGTATTATTCTTTTGTAAATGTTTAATTGTTCTGTATGAATCTTTGTTATTCTTTTGTAACATGTAACTTGCAATATCTTGGAGCTTTTCTTCCCGGGCCTCCACTGATAACTGGCTCTTTATGGCCCAGTGGACTTCCCCAGTCATGAAACTTAAATAAATAAATATGGGACAACTAGTGTGTGTCTGTCTGTGTAAGGACTACAAACCAGGCCCTAGATCTGGTGGCACTGCTTCATTTCTAAGCAAAAGAAATTCAGCAGTTTTGATTGCAGTAATTCTCGTTCTACAGATAACAGGAGTCTGAGTTGGGTACTCTATCACACATCACATTAGGTGGGCATACTCCCATGTGGATTGCCGCAGTTTACATCCCCTTACCCTCCTGTGTCTTTGTTTTACATAAAACTCTATGGCAGACGTTCCCTAAAGGCATATATAACAGAATTATTCTTGGTGATTTAAATATCAGTGCTGTTGAGAAAGACAACAGTGCCTGTTAACAGAATGTTGCAGTGATTTATCCTGGCCCAAATAATACCAGCTCCTATTTGATCCAGTACAAGAACTGTGTCTCGCTCCATACTTGACCTAATAATAACAAACATACAAAATAGCTGTCTTCCAACTGAAATACTCCACAATGCTTTGAGTGACCACTCATCCATTAAGTCCATTTGGTCATTCAGAACTTGTACAAAATGTCCTGAAATAATTGAAAGGAGATCTTTCCCTAACAATAAGCTACCAAATCTCAACATCCTGCTCAGTGTTATAGGTTTGACTTCCCTGTATACTATGTCTTTTTCGACACAAAACTAACTACAATTCAGGATGCAGTGTACCCCCTTACAAAAAGAAAGCTTAGATTACAGTGTTGGCCATGGCTTTCAGTGGATATTAAAAACAAAATTAAAGCCAGTGATTCAGTTTGGATGAAATGGAAAAGGAGCCCAATCAATACAGAGCTACAAGTATACCAGACATTTTGAGTTTAAGGAAAGAAAACAAGAACTGCAACAAATACTGTAAAAGTCCTGTAACTTAGAAACTGGTCTAGACAGTCAGTTTTAGAAAGAAGTACAACTCTTAACAGGGACATTAAATAACTCTTCAGCTACCAAAATGAAACAATAACATTCAATCACTTCACCTTTGCTAATAGCCAACATCACTTTTTGCAGTTTTCCATAACCAGTATAATTAACTCCCTCGCTGTAAAAGCCAAAAGACTCAACAACAACAACTGTAAGAACCTTCATCCCATGATCTATACCCTCTTGCCTGTTATGCAGCAACCTTTCACTTCGCTGAAATTTCAGTAAAACAGACCAAGTCCGTACTTTTCAAACTCAACAATTCAGGATCTATATCCAGCAGTGTTCATCTTACCTTCGTTGGGCTCGCAGATTAAAAAATAGCTAATCCCCTTACTGGTATCTTTAATCCCTCTCTCACTCCAGACACTGTCCACCAGTATTTAAACACACAGTTGTAATGCCTCTACCTAAAGTCACTTCTCTTAATAGACTGAAGGATAGACATGTTTTTGTCATGTCATATTACCTGAATATATGTAAAACTTTTTTATACAAACTACTACTTAAGCACATTAACAGCTATGGCTTATTATGTGATGCACAGCATGGCTTTCACAATGCCTTCAGTACCATTACTACGCTGGTAATGGCCACTGATAACCATTTATGGCAACCTGAACAATGGACTTTTTTACTGTAGGTCTCTCTGACGTGGAAAGGGCTTGGTCAACCATACCCTTCTTTTCAAAAAACTCAACTTTGGAGATGGCTTCAAAACCAACAAATAGAGTTATCTAAAATATAGAATCTTCCAAGGCCATAGCATAGTCATATACTCACATAGTACCATCACAACCTCAAATCATACACATAAACACACAAAGACATACTCGGAGGCTCTGATCAGAAATCTACCAAAACAGCAGAGGCCACCAAAGCAGACACCCAAACAACCACCACCTCAGAACACAACACCTGCAACACATAGACCTCACAGTCAGAGTGTACAGTCACAGCCCTTAAGGCCAAACACAATGCCAGACACACTAGTCATTGGTGACTCCATAGTCAGACACACTGACGAGACTGAGTAAGGAGAGTTACAGTAAGCTGCCTGTTGGGCGCTAGAATCCGCCACATAACGCAAGCACTCAGGTCTCTCAACAGCAGGTACAAATACGACTCAGTCATTGTCCACGCTGGTGTAAACGACCTGAGGTTGGACTACATGAAAAGAGACATTGAGGAGCTCTCTGATTATGTAGCCCAGGCAGGTATGACCCTGACCTTGAGCAGTATCCTACCTTCACCAAGTATGATGCCACAATACAGAGATAAGATGATCAGCTTTAACAATTGGCTTAAACTCTGGTGTCATTCAAAGGGGATCCAATGTCTGTCTGCCTGGGATGACATGCTGGACAAGCCACGCTAAGGGACGGCTTGCACCTGTCACCCTGGGATTCCGGATATTGGCAAAGGCTGTTGCCACCCCCATAGTGCCTTTTTTAGGCAAGGCTCAAATACTAACCGTACCACCCTAGAACACAAAAAAGGAAAAAAACTAAGGGTAATGCTGCTCAATGCCAGAAGTCTAAATCTCAAAATGCACACACACTCGAGGCCCTTCTCAGTATGGAGAACATCGATGTCTGTGCTGTGACAGAAACCTGGTTCAAGGCTCCTGAGAGCACCCCAGCACTAACAGGTTTTACCTCATACCATGCGCCCCAAAATCCGGACAATACCAAGAAAGGAGGGGGGGTATCCATATTCATCAAGGACACCCACACCTCAAGACTGGTGGCAATGCACGATGCATCGGAGACCATCCAGGTGCAATTAACCATAGGCAAGACTGCTCTGCAAATTGTAGCATGTTACAGGCCACCCTCACAAACTCAGGAACCTCACATGGCTTTCCTGAAAACACTGGAGGGGATAACTGTATCCCCAAACACCATCATACTAGGTGACTTCAATTACCCTAATATAGACTGGGAACACTACTGAAGCCCAAACACCCTAGCCCAAAAGTTCCTGGAATTCATAAACTCAAATGCCATGGAACAACTAGTCACCATCCCCACAAGAGGAGAAAACATACTTGATCTCATCATCACGAACATGGGAGCACAATGTTCAACACCGGAAGTATACCCCTCACTGGTGAGATCAGATCACAAACTAATCTTGCTGGAGGTCCTCATCCCACCCCCACCTGAAATAAAAAGACCACAGTAAAACTTCGCCGACTTCACACTTCTAAAGACTAGTGTGGTCTCCTTGGAAAACAGTACTCAAGCCGCTGAATCACTTACAAATGCCTTCTACCAGCACCTGCAGCACTGCATGGATAAGGCAATCCCAAGCAAAACAAAGACTCTTTGTACCAAGGGCAAGCGTCCAGTCTGGTGGACCCAAGCCATAAACAAACTCTACAACAAAAGGAGGAAGCTACTACAAGATAGAGCAAAATCCTTAAAAGGTAAGACACCCTTGATCACTATAAGTAAAAAACCGAGCTCTCATAAAATCATCCAAAGCAAATTTTGAGAGAAAAATAGCTAAAGACTCAAAGGACAATCATAAGGCCTTCTTTAGCTATGTTAGAAACCTGGGAGGAAACTCCCAGATATGCTCAGAACTAGTTCAAAATGATGTGAAGATTACTGATCCTACAGACATTGCCAACATACTGGCTGACAGGTTCAGTGCAAACTCCCCCCCCTCCCCCCCCAAAAGGAGAGATATCTATACCAAATGGTTGCAGCCCCCCAAACATCTCAAACGCCCAAGTGAGAACTGCTCTCTCCAAAGCAAAACACAGCATCCATGGGACCTGATGGTGTCCCAGGCTGTGTGCTCCAAACTCAACGAGGAATTAAACCCACAGCTAGGACAGCTGTTTAATCATAGTCTCACCTCTGGATCCAGGAGTGACTGTGGTCCCACTTCACAAAGGAGGTGCCTCCACAGACCCTGGAAATTACCGCCCATTAGCTTGACAAGCCTTATCTGCAAAGCTATGGAGAGGATCATAATGGACCTCATAAATAAAGACATAGGGAATTTGCAGACTTTGGATCCAACCCAGTTTGGCTTTGTCAAAGGCAGATCATGCCTTTTAAACTTGGTTGACTTTTTCAAACAGTCACCAAAGCCATTGATGAGGGAAAGGCAGTCCATACAGCCTACCTCGATCTGGCGAAGGCCTTCGATACAATACCCCACTCGGGTATCATTGAAAAACTCATCAGCTTAAATGTTAACCCATACATCACATGATGGGTTGCAAACTGGCTGAGTGACAGAACCCACAGGGTCAGAGTTGCTGGCGCCATGTCAGACTCAAAGCCTGTCACAAGTGGTGTCCCACAGGGCTCAGTCCTGGGCCCACTCTTGTTTGGCATCTACTTTTCCGAAGTACAAGCAAACACAGGAGGGTTATGGCTGACAAAGTTTGCAGATGACTGCAAACTGGGCCGTAGTAAAACACATCTGACACAGATATCCTTCAGAAGGGTCTCACAGAAATGGATGACTGGTGCCAGAGCCATGGCCTAAAGTTAAATGCCAAAAAATGCATAGTCATACCCTTCGGGAAAAACAAGGTTACCCGTAGCTACCATATAGGTGGTAATCCTCTGAGCGCAGAAGAAGTTATCAGGGACCTGGGGACCCAGGTTGACAGTAGCCTGTCATTCGACACCCATGTAGCTAAAGTAGTTAGGAAGACCTTCTACATTGCCCACCTCATCATGAAGGGATTCACATCTAGATCAAGGGTGGTCATAGTCTCCCTATACTCATCACTCATCAGACCAATGATTGAGTACAATGCCCCATTCGGAATGTATCTGACCCGACACTTGCAGCAGCTAGAGAGGCCACAAAGTTCCTCACCAAAAGGATAAAGGGTCTCAAAATCTGTCCTATGCTGCCCGACTGAAAGAACTCCAGCTCTATTCAGTCGCTTGCTCAGAGGTGACCTTTGCCTGACATACAAGGCCATGTCAAACCCAGAGTTGATGAATATGCTTCACCTCAAAAAATCTAGATCCGTCAGAGCCACAAGGGCGGGAGACTTAAACCTCGACACGGCTATTAATAGGACGTGCTGGAGGGATAGATTCATCACCCAAAGACTCCCTATGCTGTGGAACAAAATCCCGGTATATGTGAGGCAGAGCACCTCGCTGGCCTTGTTTAAGAGAAATCTTGACCAATGGATGGGAGATCGCAGATATACTCCAGGGATTACCTCAGTGTCACTGCTAGACAGAGGCACAGCAAAATAATGGGTATAGTTCCCCATACAAAAGGGGTGGCTTAAGCCACAAAACTATGGGCTAGGCTTATAAATGCCCTCGGGCAGATAGCCTAGTATGAACCTATGAACCATAGCAACATATTTTCCACTACTGCTGCTAATCTTAATACAGGTGTACCACAGGGGCCAGTGCTAGAGCCTCTTCTCTTCTCTCTTTGTTAATGATCTCTTCTTGAAATTATTGAATCTTAAATATTAATAATGTGTGCTAATTATATGCTGCTCTGCTCCTGTAGTCCAGTACAAGCCACTGTAACCTGTAAACTAAGTTACAGGACAGTTTCATTAGGTTATTTATTTGGTCCATTACTGACGAGCTATTACTTAATCCTAAGGAAACCAATGTCATGATCTTTGCCTCATCCAAGAAATTACCCATTATTCCTCCTATTTTCTTAGCAGATCTTAATGGGAACATAATAGTTAACGTCACTGAACAGAGGTACGTAGGCCTAATACTCAATCCTATCATTTCTTTTATGACACGCACAAAATTTATAACGAAGAGTCCTTGCTCATTTAAAACTATTTTATAAAATCAGTCTCCTGTTTTCACCCACTGCTAAAAATATTTTAATACTCAAACTTGAATTTGGCCTTTTTTGACATTATGCATTCAGCCCACAATACTCACTGAGTACATAGTGCTGAGAATAAAATCTGCAGATTCATTCTATTAGCAAATCCCATATGCACCATTGCAGTGTGCTAAAAAAATTCCAAAGGCTTTCAGTGCCTCACAGGGCCACTTTTCTTCTTCTAAGTACTCTGATTTGCAAGGTGCCAAAATGCAAACAATGCCTCCTCCCCACAACTTTAAGAGCAAAACTACCTTTACAAGATAACCCTTATAGTACACAAGACAACAATTTCTCGATAGTACTCCCTCCATTTAAACTTCTGTAGCCTGAGACCACCTGCCTACAGACATCAGAAATGTAGAAGCCATTAAACGCTTCAAAGATGCACTTAAAGAGCAGCATCTCTTTACTGAATCTGCCTGCACCTGCTGCCATTACAATGATTAGGTAATGTGCCATCCCATGTCGTGAATAATAAAATAAATTTAATAAACTTTTCTCAGTCTCTTAATGTACTGTCTTATAAGCAAATACTTCACATGCAACCTGAGTTTTTTGTATATATTTTTTTCTTAATGTACTCTGGGTTTTTTAATCTTACCCTGTTTGCATTCAGTCTTATTTTGTTCTGAATTTTGCCGTGTACTCATTTTATATGTAATATTGTTGATTGAAAGACTGTGCTGTATTTTCTGCTGTTTGAGCTTGGATCATGGCTGAAAAAGGTCAATAGACCAGTCTACTTACTCAGTGAACAAATAGTAAATAAAATAAATGTTTTTTTTTTATTTGTTTTTCTGATTTGGATCTTATAAAAGCTCACTTTTATATCTTTCCAATTTGAACCCCCCCCCCAAGAGTATGACCACTGTCATCATAAAAATAAATTAGCAAATAAACTGCATCTCCATTCAGCGTCGCTGCTTTGATCAGCTTGCATTTTTCCCCTATGGCTCCGGGTATCAGTTTGAAGGTGCATCCTAACTGATTGTGGGCTCAGCTGAACTGTCTATAGAGCTGTACATGATGGGACTTGGAAGTTGCATGGACTTAACAATCAGAAATCAAGTAAAACCATTACAAATGAAGTGGAGTACCAGCTGCACATCTGCTGTTCAGAACTCTCCTGTCTGTAGTAGGAAATGCCAGACATGGAGGCAAATGATCCATCCTCTGTAAACCATAGGACTTCGTAAACATTTCTTATGCCACACTGTTGCCTGAGTAGAGAAGGCATTCTAGATGGCCCTGTGGCTATGGGTGCCGAATTTGTATGCAAAACCTGATCTGTGAAAGGAACTGTTTTCACACTCCCTTACTTCATATTTTAACAAGTTACTCATGGGCATGACATTTGGAGAATGCGTGTTATTTTCCTAAGCACATTTCAGCTACAGTAAGTTGTGCATTTTATTGCTGATTAACATTAAAGCAACTACTGTGCATAACTTGACACAAAGTACATATATGCTTCTATTGTTTTGCTAATGGATGCAAAAAGCTCTTTTTGTTTGTATTCCCATGAGCTTTCAGCCAAATTGATTTTGTCTTAAACTTTTGGCAGTATTTCAGCATGCAGCCTAGACTGGTACCACTGTTTGCCAAAATGCAATGCTTATTTTAACCTGTAGATTGCCCAAGTCCCAGAAATGTTTAGGTTAAGGCATTTTCCACACAGTTTTCATTAGCACAAGTGGAAAAAACACTGATATTATATGCTGTCTCTTTAGGGTTACATTTTAGCTTACTGTTGTTGTACAGTATTCTGATGCTGCTAAACTTATTTACAGCTGTTAGGCCCTAGGCATGAGTGCATGCCTTCTGTGCAACTCGACCTAGTAAAACTCCACTGCCAATCATGAGCGGACAGGTGATCCGCTGTGGTGACCCCTAACCGGGAAAAACCGACAGAAGAAGTACATTATAAAGTGTATTAATCTACTAAGGAGGTTTTGTGTAACATATCATCTGAACTCTTGGCCTAACCTCTGATTTATTTTGCTCATTCCTCCAGCTGTTCTTTATTTCATCACTCGGCTCTCCCCACAACACATTGCATAGCTAACAAAAGCCATAAAGACCAGGACATTTGTATTTCCACTGGAATGCTGCTTGACAAGAAAGTATGTCTACCCTACGGAATGTATCACATTGTATTTGGCTAGTTTCTCTGTTTCTGTTATGGTGGTGCACACTGGTGCACACTGTAAGCAGGGTTGTTTTTTTTTCGCTCCCCCTCCTCCCCACCAAATCCATACCTAATATGTTCCCAAACAATTCTAAACTGATAACCCCAGCAGTCTGATTATTCCACATCCTAGCTAGTGTTCCCACCAAATTTCAGCAATTGTGAACAGCACGAGTGCACTGGCATAGTTTCATTTCTAACTTCTGACCCTTGCTGGTTGATTCTAACCTGCAGAACATCTACCTGCACACTCTGCTTTGTGAAATATCAGGAAAAAGTCAACTTAACATTAGCACCATTATAAAGTTAGAGTATAATTCAAACTAAGCATTTAGATTACAAAAGAGCATCAAAGTATGGCAGTTCCAGGTTGTTGACGACTGTTTGTTTTTTCTGGACGTGGTTTTTCTTCTTACCTAGTCATCCCGCTTCCAGGCTCACTCCGCTTCCCTACCCTACCCATTCTCTTCCATCAGTTTCTTGAAGTGGGGCACAGACCCCCTCCTCTCACTTACATTTTATTTCAATCAACCCCCCCGCGTGCTTCTGATACCTTCTACCATTAATTGTACACTACTAAAAAAGCCCAGTAGCCAACAGTTACAATACCCATTAAACAGCTACCTCTAATATGACAAAGTATCCCCACAACATACCTCTCATTAGTAAGCCGCTCATTCCCCCAACAACCCCACACATTATAACTACATTACTGTTACTGGTATTATACTCCCTTACCTCATATTACACAGCTCTACATCCCTGTAATCTCTCTCCTTGGCAAACCTCTCCAATACCCTACTTACAAATCCAAATACGGTACTCCATAGCTCCATCCCTTTTCTGTACTAATCTTATCGATTACCACTCAAACAAATTCATACCACTAACTACCACATCCCAGTCCAGTCTAAAACACACCAAACTACAAAGTAAACTTACCAAACTTCTCTTACAACTGATTAGGAAACTAAACCAATTAGGGGACATACACCCTAATCCTGGTCCCTCCACCCAAATAATGTAGATGTTAGCAATCTCACATATATAACCCCTCAGTACTGCACATTAAGAACAATTCCACCCCTCTCCTCCTCCAATATGAATGTAAGAAGTATTGTAAACAAGGCCCATGACCTGCACTCAGTACTTTCCCTGTATTCTCCTGATATTGTTACATTAACGGAAACATGGCTAAAACTACATAATCATAACTACATAATGAAATCTTAGTCCCCGGGGTATAATATTTTACGTAAAGACAGGGCAATCGAAAGGGGAGGGAGGGAGTAGCAGTCTTATTCAATGACCATCTAACACTTGACTGCTTAGACTTATCCATCCCTGACTTTGGCAACGCAGAAGTAATCTTCACCAAACTAAAAATAAACCCCAAAAAACATATTAATATCATAGTTGGCTATATTCCACCAGGGAATAATATTCCCACACTTGAACACCTACTACACTAGATCTTAGACTCCTTCCCTGAGGAAACAATCCTGATAGGGACTTTAATCTGCTTATCACCGAACCCAGCATCCCATGTTAATCTCCATGGAGTCACCCAGCTCATCGCATCTCCTACTAGAACTGATAAAGCTTCCAAACGACAGTCGATTCTGGACTGGATTTTAGTTAACAACCCCACCGTATCATCGCAATCAGGCAGTCTACCGGATGGCATAAGTGAACATCAGCCTACCTTCCTACTACGAACCCGCACACACCAACCCAGCCAAACTACCTATCGCTTAATCAGAAACAAGAAAACTCACAACCCAAATACTTCAGTCTCCTCTCTAAAATGCTGCAATTAGGAACCACTTTAAACTACTACCCCTAGAAGATGCTGTCAGCTCCTTCAACACCACCTTCCTTGATATATAAAACTGTCATGCACCTCCTAGAAAGATTAGAGTAAAACCCAACTATGCCCCCTGGCTAAGTAAAGAGTGTAGATCCCTACTCAAGATTAGGGGCAAAGCTTGGGGTCACTTTCACAAAAACAAAACCCAGAGTGCAAAACAAACATTTATAGAATTCCAAAATAAAGCTAAAAAACAAGTTAAATTAAATAAAGTTAACTACTACCACATTATCCAGAAAAAAAAAACATTCCAGTCACCCTCAAAAGTTTTGGGTTGCAATCAGTAATGTCCTTCAGCATGGTATATCAGCCTCTCCCACTCCAAAGTCAACCAGCACCTCTGACAACATAGCAACCCAATTCAATAGATACTTTACCGAAACTATCCAAGCCCTGTCTGCCTCTCAAGCTGTTCCCACCAACTCAGCTCCATTCCCAGTGCAACAAAACAGACTCCCAAAATTGCCCCAACCAATTTACTCTACACCTTATATCTGTAAATACCATTAAAAAACTAGTCAAAAAATTGAAACCAACTACCCTAACCACAGACTGTCTCCCAGCAGAATTTCTGCAGATTACCACAGAAGCAATAGCATACCCAGTAGCCATACTCATCAACAGATCAATATCAGAAAACATAGTTCCGACCGTCTGGCAAGTCTCCCACATCATACCTTTACACAAGGGGGGTAATTCAACTGAGCTTACCAATTACCGTCCAATTGTTATTCTGTCACCCTCATCTAAAATCTTAGAGAGGGCCGTCCATACCCAACTCATGGACTATCTCCATACACAGACTACTATCAAACACTCACCATGGCTTTCACCCCTATCACAGTACCACTATAACCCTAATGGTCTTCACCAGTACAGTAAACCAGCACAGAAATGGAAAATTCGTAGTGGTCTTATTTTTTTAGACTTGCCCAAAGCTGTTGATATGGTTAACTACAATAAACTCATCCAAGTTCTCTCTTCCTTTTAACTTTAGAAATTCATCTCCAACCTGGTTCCAAAGCTAGCCAGCAGGATGACAGCAGGCCATCCTATGAGAACACCAGCCCTCTCCTCTTCTCCCAGTTTCCATAGGAGTACCACAAGGTTCCATCCTTGGGCTTCTACTTTTCTCTCTTCACCAACCATCTCCACACCTCCATACATCACACCTCTGTAGTACAATACTCAGACAATTCTACTCTGATGAGCACAGCTCCTCCCTACAAGACCTCCGTATCGTAACCCAATATTCCTTTCTTTCCTTGGAAACCTGGCTCATAAACTCCCAACTCATCTTAAATCCCAACTCATCTTAAATCCCAACAAAACAAAGCTCCTCCTCTTATACCCAATTTGATCTCCTTCACCTCCCCTGTCTTTCAGTACCTTATCCAAGAATAAAACCATCGTCACCCCATCAACTCACACAAAGCTGTTAGGTGTAGAAATCGATAATAATCTAAGATTTGATATTCACATAGCTCAAACCATCAAGAAGGTCCATAAGAAACTAGGTCTTCTGTATAGAAATAAACAATGTCTAACAACAAACACCAAAGCTACTGTCGCTCACACTCACCTCCTATCAACCCTTCTGTATGCCTCCCCAATTCTAACTAATCTCCACAAATCTGATCTTAGCAAATTGGAATCCTGTTCCAATAAAATTGCCATATTTGCTACAAATGCTTCATTCAGAGCCCACCACTGTGCATCTCTTAAACAGTTGCAGTGGCTTGAACTTCCTCAGTTGTTACACTTCAGTCAGCTAATACTACAATCAACCTGGTAAAACCCCTGCTGTACAACATCTTCTACAACCGTATACCGCTACTAGATCTGTCCGCTCCAATAGCTGACTCCTCCTAGATGTTACTAAAGCCTACAACTCAGCTGGAGAATCACTCTTCTCAAATTATATTCCCAAAATATGGAATGCACTCCCAACTCCAATAACCTCCAGCTCCTCTATGTCTCAATTTAAAAACCTCCTGAAATCGCACTTAATTGATAACTGGCTCTGTTCTTGTAATGGTCCTGGATAGCTCCTCATCACAGCCCGATTAACTATTCTCTCTCTATCAGTAGTACTCATAATTTGAACACAGCTGTAGGACAACTAATCCTCCATCTCACCAGATTGTACATTCTCAAGTCTGAGGGCCAGTGGGAATGACCACTAGTTCAAGGGTAGCATGTTCTATCTTTCATGTTACTGTGTTATATATGTCTACAAAAGAACCAGCAGTATTCTAACTCTTTTGTAAACAGCTATGTCGAAAGATGGTTTTAATCTATTCTTGTAAATATCTCTGTAATTCTCTCGTGTTATTTGTTACCATTTGTAACTTTTGTATTCTCAACTGGAGCCTTTTTCCCCAGGCCTCTGCTGAAAAAGGACCTGTGTCCAGTTGGACTTTCCCGGTAAACAAATATAAAATAAAAAATTTAAAAAAGGTGGGGGGATTCAGTCTGCATCTGTTAAATTAACTAAAATATAGATGTATTATTAAATCCATTAATGCAGGAAGGCATGGCACATTATTTCTGTATGTGTTTGTGGGAATGTATAGTCTGAATTTTATCTGAATAAGTAAGAATGGTAAGTTTAACCTTGTAGTACTATATCTCTGCGTAAAATTACTTGGCAACAGCTATCAGAAGCTTCTTGATGCAGCCTTCTAAGTAGTAAGCTCTCAGGCCTGGAAATTAATTTTGATTTTTTTTTTCTGTAAATTAATTTTGGTAGAACATTAGTTTTGTTTGAAGATAATATGCTTATATTTCTGTGTTTTAAACCGGCCTTGCTTAGTAGTAGAAATGCCACCTCTGGTCTTCTCTGAAAAGAAGCCACTAGTCTAGTGGGGACTAATCCTATCAACAAAGGATAAATTACTAAAAGCTTGTGGTTTTGAGTAATATCCAACAATCCTATTAGAAGTGGGAGGAGTTATGGGCTACTTACTACACACATTGTATGCTAATTACCTGCCCAGATGTTTGGCCAACTGTACCTTTTTTCAAGAGCCTATATACTTATTTTCAGTGTCTGCAGGTTGAGAAGTATACTAGATGGTTTCCACCTCAGAAATACTGGTAATGCTAGAAACACTCTGTCCAAACATTCTCAAATTATGTTTTAACATAAATAGGAATTCTTGGTGGGATAAATTAGTTACCCCAAGAAATTCTGTATCTATGGAACAAATGTCTGTTGCATATTGAACAGTGGTACACGGGTCTATATTAGAACACCGACAAAGTCGTTAATCGAACGGCCTTATCTTCGAAAATGCAGATGATAGAACTCCGTTTTGTACTCTGAGATCGCACTACAGTGAGGAAAGGGCAAATTTTCCAATCTTCACTGTACCGTGATCTCGCAAAATGCACTTCTGTCACTGGCATTTTCAATAAGGCGGTTCAATTAATGGCTTTGTCGGTTTTCTAATATAGACCCGTGGAACACTAGAACCTTCTTCAGTTTGTAGTGATGGTTGGATGGGTTCACATAAATTTACAAAAATGCAGCCTTCGCAAGTACCAGCCTGCACCTCGTAAAAACAGTAGAAGCATGCTTCTGATCATATAAGCAGTTTAGTCATAGATCAGCAGCCCAAAGGTCTTTGATGAAAACTTTTTTCTGAAACTGGTCTTTGGGCTTGGCTGCTGATCTTTGAATAAAGTGCTTATATGGTTTGAAGAGTGATTTTACTGTTTTTATGAGGTGCTGGTTGGTTTCCCTTCACATAAATTTACCCTGTGGATTAGTATGACCTCTAAAAAGAAGGGACATAAACCTACTTGCTAGGGTGCCTGATTGGGCTGTATATCGCTGCACAAACCACAAGCTTTTTAATAACAGATAAACATGGGCCATTGTCTGTACTTTTATCTCCTTATGCCACAGAGTTGGCTGCCATAAGTAAGTTCACAGTGTAAATTCAAGTTTCTTCTTGTACAGAGCTGTGTACAAATAGGAATAATATACAAAGGTTTTATGGTAATGATGGAAAGTGGTTGCATGTGTCAATAGCAGTTACTCAGTAGTTGTCACTTTGGAAATACAGTATATATAAAAATTTTCAACTGTCATATGTTCTGTTACATCATGACCGATAAGAGGATATAGAGAAAAATGAGCAGGACTGTAGTATGCGTGTGGTACTCTAAATACCTATATACGTTTGTGATATTGGTCTGTACGAAGAATCAGAAGATTGTCAGCAGGAAGCTTGCTGTATTGCTTGGCAAATGCAAGAATAATGCAACTATTTCAAAGCATGCCGAATGTCAGTGGAATGGGATGGGTATAAGGTACTTTATTTTATAGTATTAGACAGTGTCTGCATTGTTCCTGATTTGCTTTAAGGAAATTTCATGTATCAGGTAATCAGAAGAACTTAAGTTAACTAATATGCAGTAAACTTTATGGTAAGAATAGCCAGTGGAAGGAAGTGGGTGAGTGGGGAGATATGTGGCAGAAAAGTATGTGGATAAGACAGGAGAGTGGGGAGTGTTCATAAGTAGGTACTAGGCTGTCTGCCCGAAGGCATTTATAAACCTAGCCAGAATGTGTTGGCTTTCGCCGCCCCCTTAGATTAGTTCCCTGTGCCTCTGTCCAGCAGAGCCACTGATGTGATCCCTGGGGTAAACTTTCTGTTTCCCATCCACTCGTCAAGGTTTCTCTTGAAGAGTGTTAGCAAGGAGCTCTGTCTAATGTAGATTGGAATCTTGTTCCAAAGCATGGGAAGTCTCTGTGACAGGAATCTATCCCTCCAGCAAGTCCTATTGTTGTGGTGATGTTTAGATCCCTAGAGCGTATGGCTGGAGGGGATAAACTTTTCTTTAGGTGGAGCATGTCCATCAGTTCTGGGTTGGACATGGCCTTGTATGTCAGGCAGAGATCACCTCTGAGTAGGCGGTATGCAACTGAGTACAGCTGGAGTTTCTTCAGTCGAGCTGCATAGGGCATCTGTTTGAGGCCAGTGATCCTCTTGGTGAGGTACTTCTATTGTCTTTCCAGCTGTTGCAGGTGTCTTGTAAGATGCATCCCAAATGGGGCGTTGTACTCTATGATGGGTCTGATGAGTGATGAGTAGAGGGGCACAATGACCTCTTTTGTTCTGGATGCGAAACCTTTTGTGATAAGGTGCACCATGTAGAAGCATTTTCTAACCACTTTGGCAATGTGATTATCAAAGTAGAGTTTACTATGTACTTGGGTCCCCAGATCCCTTATTACGTCTTCCGTATTTAGGGTACTACCACCTATGTGGTAGTTTGTGGGTACTTTGTTTTTTCCAAAGGGGATGACTATACACTTTTTGGCATTTAGGTTGAGGCCATGATTTTGACACCAGGTGTCAGTCTCAGTGAGACCTTTTGGAGGATGTCTCTGTCAGCCGGAGAGTCAGTTATAGCCTCTAGTTTGCAGTCGTCTGCGAACTTGGTCAGCTGTAGTCCTCCTGTGCTTGCCTGTACCTCTTGAGAAGTATATGCCGAACAGGAGGGGTCCTAGGACTGTGCCCTGGGGAACGCCACTTGTAACCGGTTTAGAGTCAGACCTAGCTCCCGCAACTCTTACCATGTGGGTTCTGTCCGTGAGCCAGTTGACAACCCATCTTGTGACGTAGGGGTTTATGATCAGGCTGGTGAGCTTGTCTATAATACCGGAATGGGGAATGGTGTCAAAGGCCTTTGCGAGGTCTGGGTAGGCTGTGTGTACCACCTTTCCATTGTCTATAGCCTTGGTAACTCTCTCAAAGAACTCCACCAGGTGTAGGAGGCATGATCTGCCCTTAACAAAGCCGAACTGGGTAGGGACCAGTGTTTGGAGGTTCCTAATGTCTCTGTTAATGAGTTCCATGATGATGCGCTCCATAGCCTTGCAGACCAAGCTAGACAGGCTTATAGGGCGATAGTTCCCGGGGTCTGTTGTGGCTCCACCTTTGTGGAGCGGAATAACTGTTGCTGTGCGCCACTCTATGGGTACGTAACCTGTGGAGAGGCTGAGTTTGAACAGTGTGTTTAGGTGAGGGGTTAGTTCGTGTTAAGCTCATGTAGGACGCAGCCTGAGACACTGTCAGGTCCCATTGATGCTGTGTTTTGGCTTTGGAGAGGGCTGTTTTAACTTGAGTGTCCGTGATTACAGGAGCTCTACATTCTTCTGGTATGGTTATGGGCCCTTGTGGGGGTGAGAGGGGGATGAAGTTTGTGCTGAACCTGTCTGCCAGGATGTTGGCAATATCGGTTGGTTCAGTGTATTTTGTACCATTCTGCACTAACTGTGAGCAGATCTGAGCATTGCCACTTAGATTCTTGACATTGCTAAAGAATGCCTTGTGGTTATCTTTGGAGTCCTTGACAATTTTTCTTTCGAAACTCACCTTGGATGATTTTATGAGGGATCGTAGTTTCTTGCTAATACTGATCAGGGATGTCTTCCCTTCTTGGGATTTTACTCTCTTCTGTACTAGTTTCCTCCTCCTATTGTATAGCTTGTTTATGGCAGGAGTCCACCAGACTGGTTTCCTTTTCTTAGAGTAATGTCAGTGGTAGTGTAAGACTTGGAGTAGTGTAAGACTTTTATTACAAGAAATATGATAATGGCAAGAGCAGGGTTTTCAGAGGAGGAGTTAAGGAGTGTAGCAAAAAAGTGTGGGGGTAGATAGAGTGAGGAGAGAGCAGGAGTTGGGAGAATTAAGAATCTGATAATAGTAGGAAATGGGGAGTGGGGAGAGTGTGTAAACAGAGAGGGAGAATCGATGTTGGACAGGCAGGAGGCACGATAATGCATTAAACTTGCTTTGGAGAGGGGAAAATGGATATAAGATGGCTTAGACATTCAACAGAGCAGAAATGAGCTGACTAGAAGACTGTGTCGGTGGGGATTGTGAATGTTTGGCTAGGTCACAGGTTAGGTAGGACATGATGGTTACTTTAATTTTTTATTTGGAGTGTGCTCAAGAAACATTTATTCTAATTGCTTCATGTCAATACCTTCAGTCGAGTCATCTTGGTGTTCTTGTGTTGTTTGTTTGTTTTATAACATTTCTTTACTAATATGCTGCATATCCTTTGCTGTCCTCATGAGTGATGCACCACTTCCCTCTGGTGGTTGATCAAGTTTCTGCTAAGATCCAGGAATAATTTCCCATGTCACTCAACCGATTTATACAGCAGGCTCAACATATTCCTAGGAGTTACAGTAATTTATTGTCCACATTGTCATTTACATTTATCTTGATAAACTTGTTCTCCACTGCCACACCATATAATCCCCCTTTTTTATTCCCTCTCTATTTTACCTAGTTTCCACCCTCAGTGTGCTCCCTTTTTATTCCTATCATTGTATCTGCTCCCTAAATTAACCATTTTGCTTTATTTAGCTTATTTGATCTGTGATTCATAGCTTCCTTTTCCATCTTTCTTACATTATCCTCAATCATGATTTCCTTTGTTACAAACAAACTAAACTTTAAACTTGAACCACACAAAAGGCAGCGAATGAACTGGTAGCTACAAACAGGCAAAAATGATTTATTTTGTTAGTGCTTTCGGAAAGGTTAATACCCTTCCTTCATCTGACAATTCAATACACACATTAACTTTCCTTGTATAGCTACACCATAATTACTAAATGACATCATTATAATCAATTAGAACACCAATTAAACATGCCTTAGTTATAAGGCTTGGTGAAAGTAAAGTTCTAGGCTCCAGCTTCATCAAGTACTTTGCATGTTTAATTGGTGCTCTAATTGATTATAATGATGTCATTTAGTAATTATGGTGTAGCTATATAAGGAAAGTTAATTTGTGTATTGAATTGTCTGATGAAGGAAGGGTATTAACCTTTCCGAAAGCGCTAACAAAATAAATAATTTTTTCCTATTTGTAGCTACCAATTCATTCGCTACCTTTTGTGTGGTTCATGATTTCCTTTGTGCTGGACTTGTGGTTTGATTTTGCTTGACTAGTTATTTCCTTATTTGCTACTATCAGTATTAATACTGTTAGTGCCATAATATGGGTTTTCTCTTAAATTCCCTGTACCAAGTTCATATAAAAACTCTACTTCTGCAGTTTGCATTCATATCCCAGTGTCTTGCAGTTCTGTTAAAGCCTTTAGAGATTTTCTACATGCCTAAAAAAATTGCCTCCATTTCTCCATCTGGTTTTCTTGTAAATTCCAAGATTTTGGACTAAACTCAGGGAACATTTTTACGTAGTCAGTGTAGGATATAAAAGTACTGGTGCAAGCACTTCTATGCAAATATTTTAAATGTCCTTGATTTTTCTTGCTATCTTTAGTATTCTACAGATTTCTATCCAATTCTCTTCAGTAATCACCTTCCCTGTTATCTTCTGCCACACTTGCCACGGTCTGCCTTTAACATTCTCCTTATCTTTTTATTAAAGTTTTGCAAAATCTAGTTAATTTACCTCTCTTGTTCTTTCTTTTATAATTAGTTTGTGGCATTTCCAACTTTTTCTATATTTCTGTGGCATATTTCCACAGACTGTCATATAACCACCTGTATTTCATGAAATCCTTCTTATCTGGCTTGTATTTCTCTCCATACTCTACCCAATTCATTCTGTTATCTCCCATTTTTAGTCGTTTCCCGAAATATAGCTTTCTGTCTTTTCTTTCCTTCAAACTTGTGCCCACATCCTATGTAAAACTACCCTTAAACTTGAACCGTGCTCTTCTTCAGCTGATGATCTTCCAAGTGAGTACCTCAAAATAGCAGCCAATTACATTACCTGTCTTCTTTAAATATGACATTATTACATTTTTGAAAGACAGTGTATTTAATTTAAAGGTAACAAAACAAGTTTGAGAATTCCCTTCCACCCGTTTCTCACCCTTTGTGCATTTTGAGGCTTGGAGACAGTGTTTTGCGTTGGTATCTGATATGATTTATAAAAGCTTCATACAACAGGAGAAATTTTTCATACTGTCTGATGAGTTTGTGCCTTTGTTTGAAAGTGCATCTTCCAGTACTGCGAGGTGGATCTTAAAGTTTTTGGATGTAGTTTGACTGTTTTTTTTTCTTATGTTTCTTCCTTTGGACAAGGATATGAAGTTTTTTGATGCTTTTATGAAAAGGGTGCACTCTTGTGTCTATGTGAGGATTCTAACATAAAACTCCTTAGTGTATGTGCTGCATAATCTTGCAAGCAAAATCCATGTTTAAAGGATAAAGATACTGTGATCCCAGAGATTTTGAGTACTTTTTCAGACTTGTTCACTTGTTTTTTGAAAGTTCTGTTTCTCATGCAGCATTTGGATTATGCCTAGAAGATGGGCTTAGCTCAAGTGCACCCTGTTCAGTTATGTTGTCCCTTAGCAGGAACTTTTCCATTTAACCAGGTGTTCTGTTTGTAGAGGCAGTAGATGCGTCAGTCTTGAAGTTGGAGAAAAAAGATAAGGAACAGTCTTTGGCAAACATGGTATCTGTTCTCCTTGTCTCATGGTCCATGAGGTAGTATGGTATGAGCAGGGACAGAAGTCCTCCCTTTCGAGGGGAGCCTGCCAGGGATTGGTGTTCTGGAAATGGTATATTTTTTTCAGGAAGATGGGGTTCCAGGCAAAGTTTTAGTCCACTGAGGGAGGAGTATCCTGAGTTATCATACCAGTAAGTGGCTTTTTATAAACTGTATGATCCATGAACCTTCCCCCCCTGAAATAAGGTACAGTTTCCTTCTAACTTCTGGGTGATAATATCCAAATGATGTTCAACATTAGATCATCATTGTAGTATCCGAAGGTATTTGGTTATATCTTTCAAAGGATATAGCTACTAGCCAGCTTTCAAAGCTTCAGGGCACCATGCACGTGCACTAACTGCTTTGGGCTTGAACAGAACCATATTATGAAAGCAGCAGCAGTTTGGGCACCAGAAGCTTCTGTGCTTTCTTGTTGCTAAAGCTTGCTCCCTCCATGGCCTTCATGGGAGTGACTGACTAGCTAGCATTTTTTCAAGGCTGGTCAGATGAGTCAGTTTTATAACATTGCAAGACCAGAAGATTGCAAGTTGAAAACACTGACCTGAGGAAATTGAGCCTGCATAACATTGAATACTGTGGATCAGTGGAATTTGGCCTTTTCTCTGCAGTAGTGTGATATCTGAGTTAGTATATACCAATTGCTAAGGGGTGTAGGGTCTTGCCCCCCCCCTCCCAAAGCAGTGTTGGTTTTGTTGTTTTTATGTTTTTAATGTTATGTCCTTTCAGTTTTCCCAGCTAGATGTTTTTAGTTGTGATCTTTTGATTTTGCTGTGTTTTGACATAAATCAGAGCAGCTAACTACCCTGCTGGGGAAAACATTCCACATTTTCACTTTTCTGAGTAAAAACTCTTATTTTTTTTGTGACTTTTTTGATTTTTTTGCCAGGAGATTTATTTTTATGGATTGTCATTCCCTGTAAGGGGATATATGTCAACTTTACAAGTCACTTCTCCTCCCTCAAGATTTATTCAACATTGACCCACTTTATATAGTAATGTATATATTGTACATTAAACTCTACTTGATTGTACATGCCTGTGCTTGATCACTAGAATTTATATATACATTTTTCGATGTAAGTAGTTATAACTACTCTGTTATTCTATGTTTATTGTTTGTGAAATGTTTTCTGTTTCATCCGGACTAAGCCTGAAATTGGTCAGTATTGATCAGTGCACTACCCTGGTAAACAAATAAAAAAGTGTGGGGTCTAATATGCACACACACATATGTATATACCCACCCACATGCATATGTAGAATGTTGCAAATGCTTGTACAGACAAACTGTGTAAAATCAGATTTACTTTGTATTTACTACATATATATGCAGAATTAGTGTGTTAGTGGAAGGACATTGTGCTTTTAAGGGCAGTCATTTTATTTTTCAAAATCTGCACTTTTCTGTCGGGAGGTTTTACTGACTCACACAGGTTCTGCTGCCAGTCTTTCAGACTTCTTTCTTGGCTAGTCTTTATGGAGCATTTATTGGTCTCCTCTGTTCTTTCTTCTACCGTCCACAAGAAAAAATTTTTTTTTTTTTTTCCCTCACTGTTTCAGCCACTGATGGGTGATTCTATTCTGTCAGGCCTTGGTTTTCTGAGCCACTCATTCATGTTTCTTGGTCCCTCTGGAGTAACTCCTCAAGAAGCCACTAAAAAACAGACATTAGAGATGCCCTCTGTGGCTGTAGGATTGTCCTCCCTGGAGAAGAGAGAACTGCTATTATTGGTCTTGGAAAAAGGAGTGGGTGAAGGTTTACTGCATAGCCAGGTTAGGGTGCGTGATTCCTGGGATAGTGCACCTGCCATGAGCTGATCTCTCTGGAGCCTTCCAGGAAAAGAAAGAAAACAAATTGAGTGCTGCTTATCTTGTTTTTAACTATGGGCAGAGAAGATCTGCTGGTATTTCTAAGGTATTACTTTTGATTTTATGTTCATATCTCAAATAGGAAACAAATCCCTCCTATCCTGACAGTGATTCATATTCAGAAGAACAGTGAACAGAGGAGGGATGCTTTTCTTCAGTGATTTTTCTCCTCGGTACGAAGATTTCAATTCTAACGAAAGTGATGCTGTTGATTTCTTTCCAGAAGAGCTATCTTTTTCTGAGACTACAGCCAAATGGAAAAGGTATTTCAGTGGGAACAGAATGAAATCCCCATTTCCCAGCCAACGTATTATGATGCATTGCAATTAGATTTTCCATAGCCTGTAGTTCTCCATGTGTTGTCTTTAGAGGCTGTTTTCTTAACAGTTTACAGCAGGCCTGATGCACGCTCCTGCTTCTAAAAAATCTGCTTGGTTATGAAAAGTATTTTTGACTCATAAATGTCTGTTTTCAAATCCTAAAGCAAACCGTACAGTTATTTCTTTAACTACAAATGCTGCTGGTAAACAGATTGTAAATGTCATGTGTCCAAAATCCTTCTGTGTTGCTCTTATAAGTGAGGGCATGGCATCTTGGTCCAGAGAGGTCACCATACCACTGCAGTCAGCACTTATTAGACCCATCATAGAGTATAATGCCCCTTTCGGTATGTACCCTACCAGACACATCCAGCAACTGGAACTTCCACAAAGGTTCTTTACAAAAAAAATAAAAATACAGGGAATAAATACAATGATCTTCATTGATCACCTCAAAGCCCTGTCTCTTTGCTTGGTATCATACAGACTTCTGAGAGGTGGTCTTTGCCTGGCATACAAGGCATCCTTGGACCCTGTTTTGATACATCTACAAAGCAGCATCAGAACTATTAGATTAAAAGACCTCTAAGTTTTGCTTGCAACTTAAATAGGACATATTGGAGAGAGATGTTTCTCGGAGAATTCCCATTTTCTGGAATGGGCTCCCCATCTATGTTGTCTTTCGGCTTTTCCCGGTTAGGGTCGCCACAGTGGAACTCCGGTCCGCTAATGGTTGGCAGTAGATTTTCACGGTGCCAAGTTGCCAGCTCGACGCCCAACCTTCAGTGAAGGCACGCCCATTCATGCAGGTCTTTCGGAATGAAGCAGAATTCCTCCAAGTCCCTATTTAAGCTCAACTTGGACCAGTGGATGGGTAATTGGAAATTCACCCCTGGTCTTGGTTCTATGTCTCTGATGGACAGAGACAAGTCAGTAAATCACCACCTACATAAATCAAATTTGTGGGTCACATTTGGGTTGCATGGCTAGGCTTGTAAGGGCCGTAGTGGTCGTTAACCTAGTATACACCTATGAACCTCATTCCTTCTGATAATGTGGGGAAAGTCTTTGTTAGGTTTGGGAAGAAGGTGTGTTCTTCTACTGCTTTAACTTTCAGAATTTTTAACTGCCAGACTCGCATTAAATTTTTTTATTGGATGCATTTGAGAACTTGAGAAAGTTCGCTATTAACCTTATCTCTTCAGAGGTCAAGACATGTCTTATTTTCGTATAACCTAACACTGTTTGTTTAAAGTGTTCTTAGGATTCTGCTGATGGTGTAGCTAGAGTTGCTACTACTGGGACAGTTATGAGAAAATTTGCTTGGCTATATTCTCAAAACTTACCAGAAAACGTTGAGTTTTTAAATTTTCCCCTAGACAGAGGTGTTCTGTTTGCCTCTTCTGATGCTGAGGTCCTTAAAAGATTTGACAAAAGAGGGAAATTGATTCAAGGGGTGATCCAAATTTCCAGCCCTCCCTTTCTAAAAAACTTTTGTAATTTAGGACTATTTTTTCAAAAAGCAGTTTAGACAGCAAGGTGTAAACAAACAGGATGTTAAAAAGCAATAGCAAGGAGGCTCTGAAAAGAAAAGGGACAACCTCCCAGAACCAAGGACAATCCAAAATGTCACAAAGACTACTTGCCTCTTCAAGTTCTCCTCACTCGCACCCTAGCAGTCTGTCCCTCATTCTAGGCCTTTTTCTTCCCCAGTAGCATCAACTTGTCTCAGATAATCTGAAAATTATCCAGCAGAGATACAGATGACAGTGGGAGTCACTTTGTCCCTTTCAGGGGATGCCTCCTCATCCTGTAAACCAAACCTCTCTGTTTTCTTCAGTTTTAGATCACACATTGTCTCAGGGGCTCTTAGAATTAGTGTTATCATGTAGACATTTTTTCCCCAGGAACCTTCTGGTGACAAAGAAATAGGTAACTGAGACCAGATGTTCATCGTGTTACCCCGCTGCAGTCATCACACTTGGGTTATCCTGTCATCAGGCGGTCCCGCAGTCGGCCGGAATTTCAAAGTCTTGGTCCGGCGTCGGTTGCTGTCGCTTCTTCCCTGACGTCAGTGCGCCAGGGGTATAAATAATGCATCCGACGACATTTTCTTCAGTCTTTCTTGCCGTGCGGTGCCCGAAGCAGAAGCAGTTCGCAAGTGACGGTCGGCCGACTCCTGAGATTTTCGAAGTCGAATTTCAGATCCGAAGTCTGCAATAAAGCTGAGTACCCCATTGGGGAAACTTTTCTTGCCTCAGACCGATGTCAGAAAAAGTTACAATTGTATTTCTTGTGGGAAGCAAATACCTCCTAAGGATTTTCATTCTTACTGCATACCTTGCCTAGGCCCAGACCACGACGTCACTGGTTGTCATTTTTGTGCTAGGTTTAATAAGCGTAGTATAAAAAGACGCTTTGATTTTGCACGACACTACTTCGGTAGAAAATTTTACTATACGATGCCGTCGGAGCAACCGACTACCGGCGTGCACAAAAAACGCAAGGATAAGGACAGGCAGCCTAGACCCAAGCCAGACTCCAAGGCCTCGGCTGGACAGGTGTCCGGTTCACCGGTCTTCAGTGAGGCTCCGACACAGCCCCTGACTACCGCAGATTTGGAACCAGAGACTGCTTCGGAGCCTTTGGCGGAGAGTGCTAGGCCGACGCAGCCATTTTGTTTAGCCCCTACCGACGACACTGCAGAAAGAGATGTCGGTGCTGCAGAAACACCTTCGGTTTCTGACGGCATCTTCAGACCGACGACGCTCACCATAAAAACATATCCTAAGCTTAAGACTCCTATTAAACCAAAAAAGACTGCACTTCAGTCTCCAGCTAAAGGCCCCATGCCTAAGAAACAGATGCTTAAAATGGCTGAAGATTTGATCTCTTTAATCAGGGGTTCCCAACCCCCACCCGACAAAAGGCCTAGACAAGAGGAAGATTATGCCTCCTCTGAACAAGTGTCTATTTCCTCAGGCTCCTCTGAGGACCAAGATTACTCCTTTTCCCCTTATATGAAGATTCTGATGCTGAGGATTCTATTCCCTCAGCTTCTCCTCCTGAAGATTACTCCTTTGGGGAAACTTTACACACTATGATTTACTACATTTATGGTAGGTACAAAACTGTACTTTTAGATATTTTCTTAGACTATATATCTTGGCCCCAAAGTCCAAAATGCTATTCCTTCAAACCTTGTTACCCCCAGCACCCACAGTTTCATGATGACTTTAGACTTGCAGGATGTTTACCACCACATTCATAATGGCAAGGAATTCAGATTTTTTTTCAAGATTTGTATCTGGCTCACATCGTCTTTCAGTCTGTGTTACCCTTGGTCTGTTTACTGCTCCAAGAGTATTTACAAAGTGTCTCCAGTAACTGCTTACTGCAGACTTCAAGGAATACGCATATTTCCATATTTGGAGGATTGTCGTATATTTGCAGACTTGTTATCCAATTGTCAAGACTGAGATGTCAAAAAACTCATTCTAGGATTTCAACTGAACTTTCAGAAATAATTTCTCATCCCATCTCACAGATTTTTCTGGAATGTCTTCTGGATATTTCTTCAGGACACTGTAGAACTGTATATAGAAAACTTCTTGACCTTTTTCCAACAGTCTTTCACATCTGCCAGGGCATTTCTCCGGCTTCTGAGGTTCATGGTTTCTACGCTTGTGATTCCTTAGACCAAACTTCAAATGAGAAGAATTAAGTGGTACTTCAAGGCAGTCTTTATCCTTTCAGATTACAGTGCTGGGATGTGTAAGTATGGAGTTACTGTGGTAGGTGGACCAGTTATCTCTCAATCCTGGTTTCTCCTCCTCCCTTTCCTCTTCCTCCTCCAACTCTGCCACAACAGATGTGCCATACTTTGCTTGGGGGCTGTATAAAATGGGGTGAAAGTGCAAAAAAAAAAAAAAGAACTCAAATGTCAAAGATGTGTTTGCAGAGATGTGTGCTCTGAATGCCTTACGTCATCTGTTTGTCTCAGGAACTTCTGCAAGTGTTAACAGACAACACCACAATGATCTGGATTTGCAGACTGGCTATAATGGCTTGGGAGGCCTCAACTCTTCATGCTGCTTATATTGTGTCAAAGCAAAGCATTGTAGTGTCCAGGTTGAGCCAGGACCAAAACTGACACTCATGAATGGAAGCTATATCTTAGGTCTTGTAGGAATCAATACAACTATGGGAACACCTCAAATAGTTATGTTTGCCTTCTTTCTAAACAGTTAAAGAAATTCCGATTCAGAATTACTTGCAGACAGGCCGGGAAGACAGATAATTTCTCATTACCATGGCTAGGAATGCTTATCTGTGCTTTTCCACTGATATCCAGGGTTATTTCAAAGATCCAGAAGGATTCCCCAAAGATATTGGTGGCAACTCCCTTTTGGCCCAGTCAACAGTGGTCTCGCTTATTTTCAAAATAGCTAAGGGTAATTACCACAGGCTGCCATCTGTCTGGATTTACTCCCCCAAGATGGGTTGATACACCCCAGCTTTAAAACACTTCAGCTTGACTGCCTGGATGGCAGTTTTGTTACCCTTTAAACAACTTTACCGTAAGGATGTGCAGCAGGTACTAAAGGAGGCTAAAAAACTGTTAATACGAAATAATATATGCATTAGTGGAAAGGATTTTTATATTATGTGTCATAATAAAATCCAGGACTTTTTCAAGGCCCAGATGCCTCTGATTTTAGAATATTTATGTGACATATTATCCTTTGCCCTTTCTTATTACTGTCTAGATCCAGCTTTCAGGATTTTCTGCCCTTAGATCCCCTCTTTCTTCCTGTCCTCAAGTGAAGTAGTTTTTTTTTAAAGGGATTTTACATAATCATTTGTTTAGAAAATAGGTGGCTTCTCCTTGGGATCTTAACTTTGTACTTGAAAAACTAACACTTCCATTTGAATCGGCTCATCATGGTGAACTGAGGTTCTTAACTTGAACAACTATGTCACTCATTCCTCTGACTTCTGCAAGAAGGGTATCTGAGTTACAGGCTGTTATGGAATGTCCACCCTACCTCATTTTCTCCAAAGATAAGGTTTCTTTGACAACAAATTCTTCTTTTAAGCCTAAAGTGGTTTCAGGGTTTAGCTAGAGCGAATATTATTCTGCCTGTATTCTTGCCTGAACCTAAAATCTAGAGAATGTTGCACACTTTGGATATCCACAGGCAGCTCAGATACTACTTGGGCAAAACAAAGTAATTCATGAAGGCCGATTAGCTGTTTGTCTTTTAAGAAGATAAAAAAAAAAAATTATAGTCCATGTCAAAGCAGACATTTTCTAGATGGTTGTTTCGTGCGGTTTCTTTCTGCTTTTCTCACTGAACAAATCACTTGGGTCAAAGCCCACTGTACTAGAGATTTGGCTTCTTCTGTGGCTTTTTATGAAGGGGTGCACTCCAGAAGTATACTAGAAGCAGCAATCTGGACCTCCGTACATACATTTTACAAAACATTACAAACAGGATTCCTTTTTCAGGTCCAGAAAACGTTTTGCTAGGACCATTGTCCAGGTGCTCTTGGATTCTTGAATTCCTTTCTCCCTATATACAGTGGATATAAAAAGTGTACACACCCCTGTTAAAATGTCAGTTTTTTTATATAAATAATTTCAAAACTTTTCCCAACTTTAATGTGACCTATAACCTGTGCAAGTCAGTTGAAAAACAAAAACAAATAAACATACAATAAGCTGGTTGCATAGGTGTGCACACCCTTAAACTAATACTTTTTGAAGCACCTTTTGACTTAATTACAACATTTAGTCTTCTTGGTACACACCTGCCATCAATTAAAGTGTCTCTGTTTAACCCCAAGTAAAGTTCAGCTGTCCTAGTAGGATTTTTCTGACCTTTACTCAGTTGCCTGCTACAGCAAAAGCCATGGTTCTCGGAGAGCTTATAAAGCATCAAATGGATCTCATTGTTGAAAGGTATCAGTCAGAAGAAGGGTACAAAAAAATTTCCACATAATTGGATATACCATGGAACACAGTGAAGAAAGAGAAAATATAGGGCAACAGTGACTGCAAAGAACTGGACGTCTCTCCAAAATTGATGAAAAGACCAGATGAAAACTGGTCAGGGAGGCTGTCAAGAGACGTACAGCAACACTGAAGGAGCTGCAGGAATTTCTGGCAAGTACTGGTTATGTACTACATGTGACAACAATCTCCCGTATTCTCTATATGTCTGGCCTATGGGGTAGGGTTGCAAGACGGAAGCCTTTTCTTGCACTGAAAACCATTCAGGCTCGGCTAAAATTTGCAAAACAATACACCAAGTTTCCCAAAACTGTGTTTTAGTCCGATGAGAACAAAGTTTAACTTTTTGGCCACAATTCCAAAAGGTACGTCTAGGACTATGGACCGGTACGGGAAGCGTACGTTTTCTTCAGCGACCTTTACCTTATGGTCACTGAATTACTTATCACACTTTACACGGCTCCAGAGAGATCCCCTAACGGAGCTTGGAGATATCTCACGGGTAACGTTTCTGATGTGCTGGCCCAGAAGGTCAACGCTCGGATGTCTACCCTCAATTCTATTGCAAACTCTTCCATGAGGCTAATCTCCTACGCAGCCGAGGGAGCGAGTAGGGCAGCAAGTTCAGGAGTTGCTCTTAGGAGGCAGGCCTGGATGTGCCTTTGTCATTTCTCGGAGGCCTTCAAGTCTTCATTCACCGACGCCCTGTTTGATGGTTCCTCTTTGTTCGGAACCAAGGTGAAAGACTCTCTCACTAGGTGCAAGCAGGAGGGAAAAGCTCTGTCTGCCTTAGGAGTCCGTTTTTCCCTTCCCTCTAGGCCTCATCCCAAGGCACAGAGGGGTGGCAAAATGTGGTTCAAGAACTCAGAGGTTTTTTTTCCTGGTGCACAAGGTGAGCCCCCCTCCAGAGGCAGAGGAGGGGGTGGTTATTCAGGAATACGCTGTCCTAGGGGCAGAGGAGGCCCTCGCAACTCGGGAGACCGCGATTCCTTTAGTGGTTCTCCCTACCGCCGCTCCTGATGGGAGGCCCGGTTGTGCGTTTTCGCAGCCAGTCGGGGGTCAAATTTCATTATACCCGGAGGCCTGGCAAGATATCAGTCAGGACCAATGGGTTCTACGAATAATTTCCGGAGGATATGTCATTCCCTTCTCGTCAAATCCCCCTCCAATCAAGAAAATCCCGGATGTTCCACCCAGTCAAAGGGATTACTCAGCTTCAGAAGTTTCAAAGCTGCTAGAAAAAGGAGCCATCCAACATGTCCCCTCAGACCAGATCAGATTAGGGACTTACTCCAGATTCTTTTTGGTGCCAAAAAGGACAGGGGACCTGAGTCCCATTTTGGATCTCACTCGATTGAACACCCATGTGCAAAAGTACAAGTTCCGAATGGTCACATTGCAGTCTATTCTCCCATTGTTGGGGAAAAAAAGTGTGGATGGGCTCCATCGACTTCAAGGATGCTTACTACCACATAAAGATGGACATGGCATCCAGAAGTCACCTATGCTTCCAGCTGGGAGCCAGTCACTTTCAGTTTCGAGTCCTGCCCTTTGGTCTCACCATAGCCCCCAGGGTGTTTACCAAATGCATGGCAGTGGTGACTGCTCACTGGAGACATCAGGGATTCCAAGTGTTTCCGTACCTGGATGACTGGCTTCTTACTGCCACCACCAGACATCTACTACTTCAGACCAGGGACGCTACTATCAACCTATGTCAGCAGCTGGGCATCACATTGAACTGGGAAAAATCTGCCTTGTTGCCCTCACATCGTGTCACTTTTATAGGCGCCAAATTAGACACCGTCCTCATGCGGGCGTTTCTACCACAAGGAAGAATGAGTCCTATAACAACAGGTTTACGCCTTGCTCCCTCTGAGAAGAGTGAAGGCAAGATGGGTACTCCAATTGTTGGGGACAATGGCTGCTACAATTATGTTAGTCCCTCTGGCAAGGTTACATATGAGGCTCCTTAAGTGGCTACTCTTCGCCCAGTGGTCTCTTCAACGTCTTCCACTTTCTCACCTTATTCTACTCACAGACAGGTGCAAACAGGATCTCAGTTGGTGGCTGTGCACAGACGACCTCAATGCGGGAAAGCCCTTTGTTCCTGCGCTCCCAGTTGCCACGGTGACCACGGATGCCTCCCAGATGGGGTGGGGGGCATTATCTAGGCAGGACAGTCCACGGCATGTGGCAAGAGCATGAGATGCATCTGCATATAATTGTCCTGGAGATGAGCGCTCTGCTACTAGCATTGCAAGCACTTCAGAGTTTTCTTCCTCTTGGGACTACTGCAATCCAGTCAGACAATATGTCAGTGGTGTGGTATCTGAACAAGCAGGGAGGAACCAAGTCATATCCCCTTTGCAGAGAGGCCATGCGAGTGTGGCAGTGGGCAGTGTCTTCCCCGGAATGTGAGTTGCTACCAGAAAACGTTGGGAAGTCCAATGTGATCGCAGACAGGCTAAGCAGAGCTATTCTGATGCCTTACAAGTGGTCCCTGAACTGTCAAGTTGCGGAGCAGATCTTCCGCAGGTGGGGGACAGCCTTGCTGCAACCTTTTTGCCAGCCCCCTCAATGCCAAATGCAGCAGCTACTTCACCCCGACTCCCCCTCATGGGGAGTCCCCCAGGGACGCTCTAGTCCACGATTGGCCCTCCGGTCTACTATATGCCTTCCCTCCGGTTCCCTTGCTGTCAGAGGTTATTCAGAAAGCGCAATCCTTGGGAAGCAAAATGATTCTGATTGCCCCACACTGGCCTCGTCAAATTTGGTTCCCCTTTCTCCATCCCTATCTCATGGACGCTCCTTGGATTCTGGACCCACAACCAGACTTACTGACTCACATGTCAGGGCAGCTCCATCCCTCTCTTCGGACCCTCCGGTTAACAGCCTGGCTACTCCACTCCCGTCATTAGTTAGGCTTCATCAATTTCCGCTGGAGGTGGTTCATATTCTATCTTCCTCTCATAAGCCTTCGACCAGGAAGATTTATTACAGCAAATGGAAGAGGTTTTCAGTCTGGGCACATGCCAAAAAGATTGACCCTTACACAGCTCCAATTTCGTCTGTATTTGAGTTCCTGTCTATGCTTTTTAACCAGGGTTCAGTAGCCGCAACCATTAAAGTCCAGTTGGCGATTTCTACCTTTCATGTCGCAGGTGAACCTAGTTTAATGGCACATATACTCTGTAAGGCTTTCCTGAAGGGCACTTTGTTACTTCGTCCTCCGGTCTCGGAACCTGTTATGCCTTGGGACGTAAACTTTGTTCTACAGGGTCTTACTTCACCTCCCCCATTGAGCCTGCAGCCACTAGCGATTTCAAATTCTTAACTTGGAAGACTGTCTTTTTGGTAGCCATCATGTCAGCCAGACGCATTTCGGAGCTTCAAGCTTCATCAATCAAAAAAACCCTTATTTGATTTTTCATAAGGACAGGGTTTCTCTCATACCAAATCCCTCCTTTCTTCCCAAAGTAGCGTCAGTTAGTAACCTTAACCAATCTATTGAATTGCCAGTGTTTTTTCCTCAGTTCTCAAACAAGGCAGAAGTAAAATTTCATCAACTGGATGTGCACAGACAATTATGTTTTTATTTGCACAGAACGAAAGACCTCAGAAAATCTGATCAGTTGTTTGTTTCATTTTCGGAAAACAGAATTGGGTCTCCTGTTTCCAAAGTCACGTTGTCCAGGTGAATTTCCACTTGTATTTCTTTCATTTATACTTCAGGGGGAAAAGATTTACCGTTCCGGGTGAAGGCTCACTCTACCCGGTCTGTATCTACATGTACAGCTTTTCAGGCCAGATTGTCTATGGATGATATTTGTGCTGCGGCTACTTGGGCATCTCCTCACACCTTTGTTACTCATTACAAGTTAGATGTGATATCTAGGGGCAGGTCTTCCTTTGGTTCCACAGTGTTCAGGAGTATTTTCCACTGAGCCTCCCAGGATTTAGGTGCTTTGGACGCTGTTCCACGGGTAAGAATGTAGGCGAGATTGGACTACATAACATCAAGAAGTTATGTACTCACCATAACGTTCGATGTATGTAGTCCATCTCGCCTCACATTCTTACTTACTTACCCCCCTCCTTTCCCCGTCTTCTGATGGATCTGGAGGTTAGGCCTGGTTTCAGAGTTCCCTTCATTCTTGGTTTGTTTTTCCTTGGGTGTTGTTTTGCATGGAGAATGAGTGCTGGTGCTCGCAGCAAACTAGATCTGAGGATAGAGAGAAGTGCAGCATGGGATACCATCTTAGCCCAGCCAATAGAAAGACTTCGAGCTAAAAAGTATGGCCGCGTCAGAGCCGACATTCGGCTTCGAACCCACGGGTAAGAATGTGAGGCGAGATTGTCTACATACATGGAATGTTATGGTGAGTACATAACTTCTTGTTTTGGAATGGCCCAGCCAGAGCCCAGAGTTAAATCCAATAGAAAATCTGTGGGGTGACCTGAAGAGGGCTGTGCACAAGAGATGCCCTCGCAATCTGACAGATTTGGAGCACTTTTGCAGGGAAGAGTGGGTAAATTTTGCCAAGTCAAGATGTGCCATGCTGATGGACTCCTACCCAAGAAGACTGAATGCTGTAATTAAATCAAAAGGTGCTTCAGCAAAGTATTAGTTTAAGGGTGTGCACACTTATGCAACCAGCTTATTGTATTATTTTACATTTTTTATTTTTTTATATTTTTTCCCCTTAACAGATATGTTTGTTTTTCAATTGAATTGTACAGGTTATAGGTCACATTAAAGGTAGGAAAAGTTATGAAATGATTTATTGTGGTCTCTCTTTTTTTATATAAAAAAACCTGACATTTTAACAGGGTGTGTACACTTTTTATACTCACTCTATATAACAGTGCAGCGTGAAAGAAGTGCCATAAGATCAGACTCCTGGTCTTAGGTTTAAGGCTAGTGACACTGCATGTCATGGCGATGGTTCATGAGTCCCGAAGTCCTTGGCACTTGGCATTGGTTCTTGTAGTGCCAAAGAGAAATTCATTTGCCTTGGTAGAGAAACTTGAGGTGCAAAAGTTCTCAATGAGATCTCAAGATGATTCTCTGCTCCAACCATGGTCTAAGCTTCCTATACATATTGCCTACAAGTCCTCTTAGTACAAGGAACCTAAGAAGGAAAAAAGGTCTGATTTGTCTGTACTAGCTTCATATTAGATGATATAACATTAGTACTCACTACTGCTTCCCCAAAGAGTCTGTTCTTTTTTCTGTCTGAAAAGATCTGTTTTGTCTTCAGGTCTACAATTAAGACCTAGGGTCTCGTTTACATCTTTAGAAATAGTGTCACATGAAATTAGACAAAGGTAGTGGAGTTGTCATGGACAAGGAGTCGTACTTTTCAAAACTAAAAGAACTTTTGTCTGATGACTCATGTTATAGAACTGTGACAAAATCTCAAATGTTAGTTACACGTTGTTTGATTTATTGCACCAGTGTTGCATCAATTTTAAAACCTATGATTTTTTTTTAAAGTTGATTCACCTTTTTTTAGGTAGAATTTCTGGTATACCAAAAATACACAAGAGTAGTACTAATCTATCATTAAGACCGATTTTGGCAGGTGTGAAGGGTAAAATAGAAACTATTTCAGTTTATTTAGGTAAGATTCTTAACCCTGTTGTTCTATAGACTAAGTTCTACTTTAAGGATTCATGGGTATTTCTTGAGTATTTGAGCATGTGCATTTTTACTGGCAAGGAAACATTTATGTTCCGTCTTGATGTTGACTCTCTACACCTGTATTTTACAGGATATGGTTGTTGAACATAGAAGGTTATACCCAAGTGAAGTCATTACTGTCACCATTACATATGTTAACACCATTGTAAGCTGTTGGGTCTTGTTTTACAGAATTCTTTTTTTGTTTATTGGTATTTATTATCAGATTAAAGGTGCAGTGATGGGGGCAGAGTAGCTATGGCTTTTGCTAATTTAGTTTCGAGCTGGTGGGAAGAGGAATTTTTAACTTCCTTAAAATTGCTTTAAGTTGGTTTCACCTTATAAAAAACATATTGATGTTTTTTTTAATTGGAATGGCTATGAAAACTATAGTTTATTTATTTACTTAATAATTCTACTCCATTTTTGTCTTTTACTATGGATGATAAAGGGAACATTACCAACCTTTTGGATGCTTATATCACTATGGATTTAGATAACTGTATGTTCGTAGTAATATTTACAGAAAAAAAAACTTTCTGTTAATAATTACTTGCATTTTGAAAGCTTGCATCCAAATTTTATTAAATGGAACATGATCTGTTGCCAGTTTATCAGTGATGATTCAGGGTTTTTGGCTGAAGCTAGTTGTTTAAAATTACTTTTGAAGAGCCATTCACAGAGAATTCAGAACATCATCATTGATGAAGTTAAAGCAAAACAATTTGATAAATTTTCACCAGTTTTAAGATTTGGTTTCATCTGTAAGGTTGTAGGATTTGAAGACAATAAAAGCAATTTGATTAATGTTTTTCGTGTACCTGTCAGTGTTGATACTGAGAATATTAGAAAACATTATGGAAAATTATTGCAGGCAATCAATACTTAACTAATGTAGTAGGTAAAATCCCTCATTTTTCTGGAATCTGCCTACCATCTGGAAATGGACTTAAATGTACAAAGACTGTAAACTTTGTAGGTTCATTAGTAATGGGCACAGTGGGGAAGAAATTTATAACAATGGAAGATACAATTAGAAATCCACCCAAGTTGTATACCTTGCAACCTGTGCTTCATGCAAGGGCTTCTATGTGTGTAAAACCACTAGAATGCTCTCACAGAGAATTAATGAGCTTTGACTAGCAGTATCGAGGTGTAATGATACCAATGCCTTACCTAAACATAAATTGCCATGCAAAGATTTTGATATTTTAATAGTTTTTATGTTTTGTTTTAGCAAAAATCAAAACTGTTTTTAGCATGGTTGAAGTGAACAATGTTTTAGAAGTTTGTGATGTTAAATGGCAGTTTAAACTGGCTGCAGATATTACACCTGGTTTAAATGAATCACTCAATATAAAATGTATTTTAAAAGTCAGATGTTTGTGAATCATTTTTCTTGTATTTATAAATATATTCCTTTGTATATTTCTTTTATTATATTCTAAACATGTTTGTAAATGTTTCACTGTAAATGTGTTTATGGGGATATTTGCATTGTTAATTTGATAATTTCATTGTGGTGCTGTCTTTAAGAGTGGGTGCTTTGAGTGTCAGCTGACTTGTGATCCAAATGATTCATTCAGTATTTGGAGTTCTCTTCTGTTTCAACCATTTTCTTTTTTTTTTCAAAACAGGTTTATTGTTTTAACATACAAGAGAAATATCATAACAATTTTATACAAGTAATTAAAAATAGATATGATTATAACATTCAACAAAACAACTAAAGTATTTACAAAGACATCCACTACAATCAGATCAATTAATTAAACTAAAATACCATGCTATTGAAATTAGGATTTTTTTAACAAATTTTGTAAATTATCCCATACAATATAATAAGATGTTTTTCTAGTTGTCCTTGACCTAATTGTGTTTATTTCCATATGGCACACTATATTCATAACATTTTTAAATTCATTGAACGAAGGAGGTGTATCTGAAATCCAATTTCTGGTTATTATTTTCCTAGCCACTGCTAGAATAGACCATAACAAGGGAAGCTTAACCTTTTTAACACTTTGAGGTACAGGTGTGTTGAATAATATGAGATTTAGAAATAATGAAATTATCTGTAAAAAGAGCCTGCAAAAATTCATTAATTGACTTCCAGTATTCTTTCAATTTTATACAGTCATAAAACATATGAGCCCAGTCAGCATTAATTTCTACATTACATCTCTTACATATATTATCTTTATTATTTATTTTATTCATCATCAAAGGTCTATATAAAGATCTATGTAAAAATTTCCATGTATAAAGTCTCCAGACAATGGAAGATGTAGTTCTATAGGCAGATTCCAATATATATTGTTTATCTTGTTGATTTGGTGGGTCCCCATTAATAGAAGTGAAATAATTCCAGTATGAATCTACACTGTAAAAAGTTTCTTGTCTGATAATTTTATGTATGTATGAAAGTTTACCTTTATCAGAAACTTTATGTTGTAAATTTAATATCAAGTAATCAATCAGTGTTGGAATAGATTCTTTAACTGTTATAGACATTAGATCTATTTTATTAATGAGATGTTGTCTAAAGGTCTGAACCTCTAACCAGCAAGTTTCTCTTAGATCAAATTCTTGTTTTAAGAAATCTAGATTTTTAACTTTATTATCAGATATCAGCTGATACCAGTACTTTAGATCATTATCTATAGCTAAATGAGTTCCTTCAGAAGTAGATGACAAAAGCATACCCTGAGTATACATTATAGGGAATATAATAAAATTCCATTCCCTATACTTATGGTGCATGAATATAAAGTTACGATAGCTAATAATAATATTTAATGGGTAACAAACCATATGTTTAGGTGTAAAAGGTGAAGTACAAAATTCCTTTAGTAACCATAACATGGAGTTATTTACAATCATATTTTTATGTGTTAAGGAGATTTTCATGAAGTGCATACTAATTAGCTCCCAATAATCTTTCCATTTTATGACATATGACTGATCTATTAATAAAGTAATAACTTTTACAATAGAAGAGATAGTATATAAATTAAAGTCTGGAAAAGAAATACCCCCTTGAGACCAGCTATTAGTATGTTTCTTTAATGCAATCCTAGGTCTATTAGGTGTCCATAGGAAATTTAACATTAGTGTATTCAGTTTCTTGATAATTATTTTTGTAGGTGAAGTATTATTGATTGTATTAAGTATAAAATCTTGGGGAATATTATCATTTTAATAATTGTAAGTCTCTCCTCCATAGTAAAAAACATATTATTCCAGGTATTAAAAAGATTTTGTATATTAAGAAAACAGGTATTATAATTATTATATATAATAGATTTAATATCTTTAGATAGTATTATACCTAAATAAGTTATCTGACCTGAATTGGGTACATATTTAGTAAAATCACTAATGAGAATATTTTTCGTGTATATATAGGTAGTATTTTAGTTTTTTCTTCATTGAATATTAAACCAGAAATACTTTTAAAATTCATCATTTTATCAAATAGAGACTGCATAGAAGAATTAGATCCTGCTGATGTAATTAGAACATCATCTGCAAAAAGTTGAATTTTGGATGTTGTATTTTCATCTATTTCAAAACCCTCTATGTCAGTACTGTTTCTGATTAAATTAGCCCAAGGCTCCATTACTAAAGTGAATAATAGTGGAGAAAGTGGACATCCTTGTTTTGTACCTTTAAAAATGGGTATTTTTGTGAAACATATGTTCCTACCTTAATATAAGCCAATGTTCCTTTGTATAAATGCTCAATTAGATTTACAAATGCATCTGAGAAGTTTGTGCACTTCAGTAAGGTAAACAGATAGTCCCAACTTACTGAATCAAATGCTGAACTTATATCAAGACTAATAAGTGTTAAATCTTTCTTTTTCCTATTTGCAAAATCAATTAATGTTAAAGTTCTTCTTATATTATCAAAAGTATTTCTATTTACAATGAAGCCTGTCTGATCTATATCTATAATGCCGGGATGATTGTCTTCAATCTATCAGCAAAAATACTCATAAACATTTTATAATCAACATTAAGTAATGAGATGGGCCGATATGAAGTACATCTAGTTGGATCTTTATTAGGTTTTAAAATTGGCGAAATAAATGTATATTGCCAAGATGGGGGGGTTATTAACTCAGTTTGGGCCAAAATAAAAACCTTATGTATTAATGAATATGTACTTTTAGAAAGGATTTTATATATCTCTGGTATAATACCATCATTACCTGGTGCTTTGTTTAATTTAAGCTTATTTATTTGTGTAATAACCTCTGTATATGAAATACTTTTGTCCAATAGTTTAATCTGTTGTTTATTAAGCTTTTTATTCATGTTTGTGGTTATAAACTCCTTTATTTTATCTTTAGGTTCCATGTTAATGTTATTATGGTTAATTTTGTGAAAGTGATTTCTAAATTCATCTAGTATTTCTGGTATACTAGAAACATTCTTCTTTTCCTTAGAGAAAAGATTTCTTTGATATGGTTTTGTTTATTCAACCTTTTTGTTTTATTTTTAAGTCTATGTAAGTATTTGGGGCTTATTGAATAAGACAAAAACTTGTATTCTCTAAAGTTATTTTAACTTTATGAGTTAAAATTTCTTTGTATTTCTCATTTAGTTTGTTTATTTCTTCAATAACTTTCTTGTCCATAATATTTTCTTTATTATTATGTTTATAAGAGTCTAATTTACTTTGAATATCTAACAATTCCTTATCCCAAGATTTCCTTTTATTATTATACCATCTGATACTTTGTCCATATAGATATGATTTTAAGGCATCCCAAACATAGACAATGGAGACTTCAGGAGTATTATTTATGTCTAAAAAATGTTTTACTTCTGAAAGTATATATTCTTTATAGTCTTAGTATGCTGGTATCCTTTTGATCTGAACATTATGAGTATTTTTTATCATGAATTCAAAAACAATTGAATTATGATCAGATATAGGACATGAAATGATTTTGGAATTAATTAAATCTGTTACCATCTGGTTAGAAATAAAGACCCAATCTATTTTTGAATAAGTTTTGTATCTGTTAGAAAAAAAGGTGTATGGTAATGATTTTGAATCTATCTGATTATTAATATCATTCAAATGATAAGAATTAGCAAAATCATTTAAATGTTTTGCATTAGATGTAATTGGTCTTTCCCCTATAGTGGTAGTATCACTTTCATGTAGTATACAATTAAAGCCACCAGCTAAAATAATATCTCCTATAGAGAATGATATGATCTTATCAAGATGATGTTTCACTGTATTAATACCAATTCCAGGTATCCAATATACATTAATTAAAGTGTAAGTCTTCCCATTAATTTGTATTGTAACCATACAAAACATTCCTTTGTCATCCTGATAAGACTTAATGGTTTTAGGAATAGGCATACTTTTATTCCATAAAATAGCCACTCCTCTTTTTCTGAGTGTGCTCTGAACTAACCAATACTGTATATTTGTTTGTGGCTAGTTTATCAATATCTTTTTCAAGAGATGGGTTTCTTGCAGGAAGACTAAGTTGGCCTTATGTAAATTAATGTATCTTATTAGGCTTGCCCTTTTACACGGATTATTCAATCCATTATTGTTTAAAGAAATTCCTTTTAAAGATGTCATTTGGCATTTTTAAAACTTAAGAATCTTATGATCAAAATAACAACATAAGTAATGTTACATCTCCTCCTTTAGGTGTACCTTTAAATATAGCTGTATTTATTGAATCTCTTATGGGATTTTGTATAGGATTCAATTTTGTTTGTAGTGACAATGAGTGTACAAAATATATTGTGGATGTCAAAACTATATACATATAACAATGAACAAGTGAAAATAACGTAAGGATTAAACCTTGCATCCAGCCTGGAGTTAAAACTCCAACTTAGAGTAGTATTTACCACTCAAGTTAACCCCTACCCTAAGCAGCAGTACCTCAGCTACCACCTTATCAGTTTAATACTGGTTATATTTAACTTAAATTAACAACTTTCAATTCAATTATCTAGCAAGACAAGACTACACATTTGATAAAACAGCATCATATAAACTAAAATAAACTTTTTTTTTTTTTTTTTTAAACTATTCATACTACTATATACATCTATGTAATATAATACACTTGTATTCAAATAGCATTCAAATAATCTTGATATTAGGAACCAAGAGAAGAGAGAGAGAGAAATAAAAGACGTGAAAGAGGGAGACAGAGTGAAAGAAAGAGAGAGAGAAAAAAAAAAAAAAAAAAAAAAGGCATATTTACATATTAATTTATTCAAAGTATGTAAAAATAAGTTCTAACATTCATTTAAATCAAAAACTTTGGCTAATATGGTTCAGACATTACATATATTAAGATGCATCTATTTTCTGTCATGTAAATGCAGTCAACAGCTCCCAAAAAAAAACCTTGAATTGCTTGTATATGAGCATTTTACTCATACTCATTATTGTCAATAGAATAAAATATTATATTTATAGAAATTGTTATAAATCATACTGCATAGTTATGCAAATTCTCAGAAACACTTGCATTATTGTAAAAAAAGCCATCTGTATTTTGTATGTCTATACTACTGCTTTAAAATATATCACATGACAATTTCTTCCATAATAGAGTTATAAAGTTATTTATGCTTGTCAATCAGATGAATTAAATGAGTTATAGTAATGTATATGTTTGGAACATAAGTTTTTAACACAGATTAGTATGCTGCAGTCAAGTAGATTTTTAAAAACACTTGAATAAATGTTTCATTTTCTATGCCTTCTAAAATAAGACATTTACTTACTACATGAAACTGCATCATTTAAAATCATTATAACTGACATATTTTATGAATTATAACATAGATATTTAAGTAATTATATAAAATAACTCACATTTAGATGTAGTTCATTTTCCTTCACATAGTCGCATTTGCATCAGTTCTACTTCCTGGTAGAGTGTTCTTCCTGAATCTGCGATGTGTCAGTGTGATATCTGGGTCAAAGGTCAAACTGACTGCTTTCAGCCTCTCTGTGAGAATTCTGAGAGTTGAAGCTTTTAAAACAACTCGAGGACACTGTTCATGAGGTAGCCCACATCCCAGATTGTCTCCCTTAACATTTTGGCGGGAAACTTGTTAAAAACTAGTGACAAGCATTCATTTAGCAGTGTAAATGCAACATGACAAAACCGTCGCGATGTATTTTACAAGTTATTACAGCCTCTATGTAAGTGAAATTAAGCCCAAAGTTATTAATAAGTAATAAAACTCAATATTTATGTCCCAACTCAATTTTTATGCAAATCTTATTATTTACTGTGTCTATATGATCAAAAGCATTTCTATATATTAATATGAAAAAAAAATAAAGAGAAAGAATAAAGAAAAGAAAAAGAGAGTAGAAAATAAAAGTGTAAAGCAGAAATAAAAAAAATGTAAGAGAAAGCTATAGGATGTATATACAATGGAATATTACTTACTGTTTATATTAATAGAGTTAAAAATAAAACATATTTACTATTATTTAGTTCTAATTATTATTAGTTAAAGCATGACAGATTATTTACAAACAAGCATAAGCAGTATAATCAAGAAAGTATAATTAGGAATAGCATTTGAAGAACATATAAACTTTTTACAAGGAATAAATATGTTATTATTCTATTAATCATATTTTCATTACTCTTCTCTCCCTGCCCTCCCCCACCCTTTACCCACTACATAATCTAAATAGAATGTCATTCTTTAAACAAAGAAAAGAATAAAAGGAGAAAAAAGAGAAAAAAATGTATCAAATTACTGACCTTACTTCTCTTTTTCAGAAAGAGAAACACATTGAATAATAGCTTGTTATTAGTTCCTCAGATATTTTGACTGGTTATGAAACAAAACATTTCTTTGCACACAGAGAATAACTTTGATTAAATCTTTTTCAGAATATTTGTGGCTTTCTGGAAATGCAGGAACTATATTTAAAAAGATTAATAATGAAGTAAAATGATGAGAGAAAAAAAGAAAAAAACATAGAACAAATCATTTGTTTTTTAGTCTCTTCTTCTTCTCTGAAGTCTTCCACGAAGTTTCAGTTGCCAGTCTCTTTAATGAAGGACTAGCCCATTCCATTTCCTCTATTTTATCCAAAATCTTATTTTTTTTGATAAACAGTAAAGCAGAGTCTAAGTCATCAAAAATTTTAGGACCATCAGGAAGGAAGATTTTTAGCTTGGCAGGAAACAGAAGGTATGTTTTAAACTGTGCTTTTTTAAGCTCCCTTATTAGTAGCAGAAATTCTTTTAGCTATTACCAAGGAAGAATAGTCATTGTCAAAACGCACAGTTGTCTCATTAATCTCAACAGGAGCTTTAGCCCAAGCAGATTTAAGAACCATCTCTTTATCAAAAGATGACAGAAATCTAACTATAACTGATCTAGGATAGTTTTTGTTATTAGCTATAGAGCTATGTGCTCTTTCGATACCAAAAGAGAATGCTTCTGGTAAGTCTAAAGTTTTAGGGAGCCATGTTGTTAAAAAAGAAGTAATATTGTTACCTTCAATATTTTCTGGCAGTCCAAAAATCCTAATGTTATTGCGCCTAGATCTATTTTCCAGGTCATCCAGCTTTGTTTGTAAATGTGTATTTTGTTTCAGCAGAAACTCAATGTTGATTTCCTCTTCTTGGATTCTATTTTCCATGTCATTCACAGCTTCTTCTATGCCTGTCATCTGGATCTTCTGTTGTTGCAGGTCTATATGTAACAAGTCTATTTGTTTTGTAGTTTTTCTATGAAGGTATCTATTTTAGTATCCATTTTATCCATCTTAGCAGTAAGTTGCTGGATTATAGTTATCAGAGACTGAAGTTCTTTCTTGATGCTGGAGTCTTGAGAATTGTCTTACTGGAACTCATTTCAGACTGATAAACTGACAGGAAAATTTCCAAAGTGATTTCTGACAGGAATATTGTTAAAATTTCCTTTCTTTTTTAGATATAGTTCAAGAACTATATAAAACAAACATATTTAGAAAGAAAATTACTTCAAAAATTATTTTTTAAGTAATTAATTCCTGTCAGTGTAATGAAATTGGTGGAGCTGAAGAAATCTGCTGCTATCCTGTGTTCATCCTTGGCCACGCCCCCTGTTTCAACCATTTTCTGAGTAAGTTCTTGTTATGATTAAAGAACAAAAGCACTAAACGTTACTAGCTTTGTTTGAGCTTCCATTCTAGTGTTCCAAGTTTTTTGTAAGTTTGCTGGTAGACTTTGGCATTGGCTTTTTTTGTCTTTTTTTTTTGGTTCAAGGTATTTAAGACAAGTTTTTCAGGCTAAATGTGTTTTACATTGAAGTATACAGTTATTTGCAGAAAAATTAATGGTCATGAACAAATTAGTTATTCATTAAATAATTTTATATAATGTTCAGGCTTTCAAAAAGAAAAGGCTGAGGTACAGTTTGAGAAAAAGGTAATAGTGTAGGTATAACAGGAAGTGGCTGTATATGATGGGATTAGTAGAGGCTTTGGTCAGAAACAGCATGCCCTGAAACAGCATCAGTATAGTGGAACCACTAATTAGCTGAATTAATGCAGTGTCTGAAGTTACTAGTGTTTTGCTTGTAGCCTTCATGGTTTAGATAGCTGAGGGTGCTAATAATAAACACATGCGTTCATTTTATAAAGATTCATTACGTTTGTTCTTGACCCCCACATGCCATTTGGAGTATTTTTTTCTCTCTCGCTGTTGCCCCTTCATACCACAGACATGAAGTTGCACACTGACTCTGTGTGTTTTTCTCAGGTCTGCATGATGGTGTGAGGTCAAGTTCCAATAGCAGAAGTGGTAGTCATGACCGTCGTGAAGATCACACTGACACATCGGACAGCGAGTCTTTCTCCTTGAGGGTTCGAAAGATCAACCAGCAGCCAGCAGTGAGCAAGCCAGGAGAAAAAGGATATGATCCCAACAGGTCAGAATTAGGACGCTACCAGTCTGTGTTTGTATATTTTTTTTTTTTTTTTTGTATTTGTGTATAAAATAAGTGAAACTTTAAGCGGTGATTGTGCTTTGTTTTTCTGATGATGCCCTTGAGTTTTTATTTATTTATCTAGGAGAGAGACTGTGGTATTTAGCATTTTTAAAATTATAGAGGCTAGCATACTAAACCATACTTCAGTTTATCTGGTGCAGAGTAGAATAACTTCCAATAGATTCTGAATTTCATGTGTGTGTGAGAGAGAGGACCTAACTTAATGACAGACTGGGCTTTGTTGTTGTCCACTCTTAAATGGTGTACTTATTATGATGAAACATTAATACAAGATATATTTATACTTTTGGGTGAAATATTAATGTTATGTTGTCTTATCTCGCCGTAATTCTTGCTGGTTGAGTTTGGAGCCGACTCGGCCGAATACTAAAGCTCGAGTGCTTCCACTTGCTCAAGACTAACCCCTATCCCATGATGTTCTGGGCCATATCCCCAGATCTTGTTTGCCACTCAAGCAATCGAGAAATGTTCCTACTGGCTCGTTGGCCAAGTATAGGTTTTCTAATTCTATTTGTCTATTTTTTCTCTCTCCCTACTACCTTTCTTTCTAAATCATTAGTTTTCATGTATTCTGCGTTAGATCATTGTAGTAGTTAGTTTTTCCCCCTTCCCAACTACCGGTGAGAGTTCCGTTTAACTTGGAGGGTTCTCCTGGCTCATTTAAGTTAGAGGGCCGATTCCCCTTAAGGTTGTATATATACACTTGTAATTTTTCTTCACTGTAGTTTATAGTGGTAGTTACAGTTTGTTGTGTGTGTTTTTGCAGTTGTAGCCTTTGTCTTAGTAGTTAGTTAATTTGTTTGGCTGTAGTGATAGGATGTCTAAAGATAAGGATAAGGAACCCAGGGAGCATAGGCAGTCAGGGTTCAAGAAGTGCGATAAATGCACTCAAAAGATGTCTTTCACGGATGGGTTCACGAGTTGCGTTTTTCTGCCTCTGTGCCATCCATTTACAGGACCCCTGCACCATATGTCACGGATGCAGTAGCAGGGTGCTCCATGAGAGAGAAAATAATTTGATGGCAAGGGGTTTATTAAAAGGGCCTTTTCAGGAAGCTTTAGATACCTCCCAGGGCTCCAAATCTTCCTCCCCTTCTTTAATCCAGACTAAATCACCGAAAAGACTGGCTATTACAGCTCCAGTTTCGGAGCCACCAAAGAAAATGGTATTATCGGAATTGAGGGCTCTTGATTCCAACAAATCCAGAACAAAAGAATCATCTTCGGCACCTAGAGTGTCCATGGAGCCGATAGAGATATCAAGGCGTCTGTCTCCTTTATTGGAGCCGATATCTCCCAACACTGAGATCTCCTATTTTAGAGAGAGGCAGATCTTCTTTCTTGTCCACCCGTTCTTCCAGGAGTTTATCTGATGATGACGTGGAGTGGGTGGTGAAGAGATTGCTCTGAACACCGGCCCTGGCTAAAATTTTGTCGTCTCTGGCCCCAAAGGAATCGGGGCCACCCCATTCGGTGCCTGCCTTTTCGTTTCCTTCTCTGATCACCCAGGAGTCTTCGGAGCCAGAGAGATTGGATCTGATAGTAGTGGAAACCGTCGACACTGAGACCAACTTTGGAATCTTCGGTTCAGACCTTGACTCTGATGTCCTTGGCTCCTTCCCATGTCAAGGACTCTTGGAGCCCATGCTCGTTACTTGGGTCCAGGGAGGAGAGTCGGCCTGGACAGTCATCCAGTCCGACTGTACCTCTCGGTGCCTCTGCTAAGTTGAGCTCGGCTCCTACCTCAGTTTTGGAGCCACCGGAGAGTCCCTTTGGAGCGGGGCAAGGGGGCTTTCGAACTGATGGAGAGGGTGCTGTCTCCCCAGGCAGCCCCGCTGTCGGAACCAACTTCTCATCCCTCCCAGGTGCCAGTGTCTATCTCCTCACCACCGTCCCCTCCCAAGCGTAGAGACCCAGAACCTCAGGAGGCCCCTGCAGGTGGCGTTCTCTTCCGAAACATCTCTGGCGTATCCCTCTGAAGAAGTCCCTAGGAAGAGACTGTGCAAGAGGAAGCACATGACTCTGAAGGGTCCCCCTCTGAGGATGTCTCTTTCTCCAACATCCTTGAGATCCTGAAACAGAGGTGTGGCTGGAAGTCCACCAACCATTCAGAGGACAAATTGGTATACCTGGAGGATTTTGGGTCTCTCACTTCCACCTCCTGGGTGACTCCCCAATTTGACCAACTATTGGGTGTCATCTCTCGGAAGGCTTGGACATCACCTGATACAGTGGAACCTGTTCTGAGGAGGCCTAACAAATTTATTACTGTACCCTCAGAGAAGGAATTCCTGACTAAGGGTGTCCCTGTAGATGCGGTGGTGGTGGTGGCGGCGGCGGCCACCAAGAAGCAGCTATCGGAGACTACCTTGTCTGTCCATCCTCCTAACAAGGAGTCTAGGGCCATGAACAGATATGGAAAGCATGCCTTTTCTTCAGCGGCCTTCACCCTACGGTCGCTGAATTACCTTACTCATTTTACGAGAATTCAGAGGGATCTCCTCAAAGAGCTTGGAGATAACCCTTCTGGGTTCTGTAGCTCAGGGGTCTACAGACAAAGTATCCTCACAACTCTCCACCCTCAATTCCATAGTTAACTCCTCCATGAGAGTCATTTCATATGCGACTGGTGGAGCAAGTAGAGCTGCAGCGACAGGAATTTCCCCTGAGGAGACATTCCTGGATGCACCTTTGCAACTTTGCCGAACCCTTCAAGTCTTCCTTCACCAATGCCCCCTTTGATGGTTCATCTCTTTTTGGACCAAAGGTGAAACAAACTTTGACCAGGTGCAAGCAGGAAGGGAAAACCTTATCTGTCGTCGGAGTCTATTTTTCTGCCCCGTGGGGACCTTATCTCAAAGGTCAAAAGGGTGGAATGATGTGGTTCTGCAAGTCCCAAAAAGGTTTCTTTGGCGCATGTGGTGACCCCCCCCCCCCAGAGGCAGAGGGGGAAGTTATAATGGAAGACACCAATCTCACGGCGGGAGGGGGGGGGTGGTCTGCAAAATCAGGGCGACAGAGGTGCGTACTCTGACAGGCCCTTTCAGCGCTCCTGAAAGGAGACTCACCTTCCCTTCTCTGGAGGCAGTCGGGGGTCGATTCTCGCTGTATCCAAGCACCTGGCAAAAAATCTCCTGAGACAGATGGGTGCAAACAATTATATCCAGAGGTTACTTCATACCATTTTCCATCCCCCCGTCTGGTAAGCCGGTCCATACCAGATGTTCCAGCCGGTCAGAAGGACCTTGCAACACAAGAGATACTCTCATTGCTAAGAAAAAGAATCATCCAAGACGTCCCCACAGACCAAATGAGATCTGGAACTTACTCAAGATTCTTTTTCGTTCCAAAAAAGACAGAAGACTGGAGATCCATTCTAGATCTCAGCAAGCTAAGCAAAGCAGTGAAGAAATCAAAGTTCCGGATGGTAACTCTGCAATCAATATTCCCGTTTATTGGGAAAGACAACTGGATGTGCTCAGTAGATCTCCAGGATGTGTACTTCCACATAAGGATGGACAGGCGTTCCAGGAGACACTTACGCTTTCGAGCCTTGCCCTTTGGTCTCACTACAGCCCCCAGGGTGTTCACCAAATGCATGACAGTGGTCACAGCTCATTTGAGACATCCGGGATTCCATGTGTTTCCATACCTAGACGACTGGCTCCTTACCGCCACCACCAAGCATCTACTGCTACGAGCGAGGGATGAGACAATGTCACTTTGCAGCAGACTAGGCATCACAGTCAACTTAAAAAAATCTGCCTTGTCGCCATCTCAGCATATTAACTTCTTAGGTGCAGAATTGGATTCTTAGGTGCAGAATTGGATTCAAGAGAGATGACTGTAAAACTTACCCCAGACAGACTACAGTCACTTCATCAACGAATCAGGTTCTTGATGTCAAAAAAGAAGGTGCAGGCCAGATATGTGCTGCGAGTTTTGGGTACCATGGCTGCAGCTATACTCCTAGTTCTCCTAGCACAACTACACATGAGGGTTCTGCAATGGTTGCTGTTGACTCAGTGGTCAATGCAAGATCTTCCTTTATCTCATCAGATTATCATCACGGAATCGTGCAAAAAGGATCTTCTATGGTGGTTACAGACAGACCAGTTAAATCAGGGCTGCCCCTTTGTCCTTCCTCAACCGAATGCAGTGCTGACCATGGATGCTTCCCAGATCGGGTGGGGGGGGGCCATTATCTAAGGGTGACAGCCCAAGTCCTATGGCAAGAACATGAAAGCCACTTGCACATAAACGTTCTGGAGTTGAGAGTGGTGCTCTATGCATTGCAGGGATTTCAGGACTCTCTACCCATAGGGACGGTTGCAGTTCAGACAGACAACATGTCAGTAGTGTGGTACGTAAACAAGCAGGGAGAAACCCAAGTCTTTACACTCGATGCTGGGAGGCTCAAAGAGTTTGGCAATGGGCGATCGCTTCTCAATGTTTTCTTATAGCAATGCACATCCCGGGGAAATCCAGACTGATAGTGGACAAACTCAGCAGAGCTATTCTGTTGCCTTACGAGTGGTCCCTGAAAACAGAGATTGTGGAAAAGATCTTCCAGAAATGGGGCCAGCCTTGCTGCGACCTTTTTGCCACGTCCATGAATGCCAAATGGAGCAACTACTTTGCCCTCATTCCTCCTCTGGGGAAGTCACCCAGGGATGCACTAGTTCACGATTGGCCCCTGGGACTACTCTGTGCCTTCCCCCCCTTTTCCTCTAATTCCCAAAGTACTGCAGAAAGCCAGCTCGTTGAGCAGCACCATGATCCTCATTGCTCCTTACTGGTCTCGACAAGTTTGGCTCCCCTTTCTTTGGCCCCATCTGTTGGAGGAACCTCGGATTCTGGATCCAATTCCATACCTCTTGACCCACTCTTCAGGGAAGTTCCATCTGTCTATCCAAGCCCTCAATTTGACAGCATGGCTGCTCCAATTCCACGCTTAGCCAGGTGTTACTCTTTCTCCACTGCAGTGAGTCATATTCTCGCCTCTTTCCACAAACTGTCCACGAGGAGATTGTATTCCAGTAAGTGGAGAAGATTTTCATGCTGGGGTGCGGGACAGAACATAGAACCCTTTATTGCTCCCATTACTGCAATCCTAGAATTTCTTTCCAAACTTTTTGACGAAGTAACTGCAGCAGCTACCATCCGAGTTCAGTTGGCAGCTGTCTCTAATTTCCATACAGGAGAAATGGGAGTTAGGTTATGTAAAGCTTTCCTGAAAGGTACTTTCCTACTCAGACCTCCGATTAGAGAGCCCCCAGTCCCGTGGGATCTAAGTCTTGTTCTAACCTCACTCATTTTACCTCCCTTTGAGCCCGCATTTCTTATGATTTGAAGTATTTGTCATGGAAGACTCTCCTTTTGGTAGCCATAACCTCTACCAGAAGGGTATCAGAACTACAAGCTCTTTTCTATTCGTGCCCGTTATATCATTTTTCACAAGGACAGGGTATCCTTGAGAACCAATCCCTCGTTCCTCCCCGAATGTTTGTTCAGAGAACAATATCAGCCAATCCATTGAGTTACCAGTGTTCTTTCCAAACTACAACAACAGGGCTGAGTATAAATTGCATCAGTTGGATGTACATAGGCAGTTGCGTTTTTACCTACATAGGACGAGGGACTTCAGAAAATTCGACCAGCTGTTTGTGTCCTTCTCTGACAAAAAGAAGGGATTGCCAGTTTCTAAAGTAACTTTGTCAAAATGGCGTACTGATTGCATTTCCTTCTCTTACAGTAAAAACAGTAAACAACTACCAGGAAAGATAAGAGGACGTTCCACAACAGCAGTCTCAACATACTCAACCTTTCAGGCCAGATTTCCTATTGATTCTGTTTGTGCAGCTGCCACATGGGTAAGACCTCATACCTTTATAACTCCTTACAAAGTAGATGTGGCCTCCCGGAACAGGTCTTCCTTTGGATCCACTGTATTAAAGATGCTTCTTTCCTGAGTCACCTTGGGATAATGGTGCTAGGGATGCTGTCCCAACCAGCAAGAATTACGACGAGATAGGATAACATAACATTAAGAAGTTATGTACCTACTATAACATTCCATGTTTGTTGTTCATCTTGCCTACATTCTTGCGTCCCACCATCCTGTATTCCTGGAGAAACTGGTGGACAGTACTGTACCTATGTACATAGTTATGATAATTTGGAGTCTCTGTTTTTTTGTCTTGTGCTAAACAGTTATTTTGGTTAGTCTAAATTTTTCGCTTGCAAACAAGATCTGGGGATATGGCCCTGAGTATCATGGGATAGGGGTTAGCCTCAAGCCAGTGGAAGCTCTCGAGCTTTAGTATTCAGCCAAGTCTGAGCTGTGAATGGCTCTGAACCAAACCAGTAAGAATGTAGGCGACATGGACAACAAACATGGAACGTTATGGTAGGTACATAACTTATTTTCTTTACTGGCTTGCACTGTTAATCTGTTATGTATTTGCAGGTAATACTGTTTTTGTAGTGTGTCCTGGAATGCTTCTAACACTGTACTGATCTCTGCAGTGTTAATTATACCACTATTTTTATTGGCAGAATGGTGTACTTTGAGAGTAAAGGCAAGTGTTTTCTGATGATTTCTGAATATTTTAATCACAGTATCTTAAGACATTACTTGTACTTGGAAAGCAGTAAACATAATCCTGATCCTTTAAGTCATTAGTAGCGGAGATGTATATTTTGCAAGGGTGGGGCATGGGCAATTTTACTGACCAATTGCTACCTGGAAATGCGAAAGTACTTCATAAAGAAGATTGTGGATAGGTGGAATGGACAACTGGAATGAGTTCTGCATAAAAATCCCTGGTTACATTCAGGAGGGCATGGGGCAGTTGGTAAAAATGGGAGGAAAGGAGGGGAGATGGAATGTTTAATGCATTTAAAGGGCACACTAAGAGTTATTGTTAGCTTTTACCATCATGCAGATATAGTGCAAAACTAGTGCTAAAGTTTATAGCTGATAGTTTATGTAATGCTGTTTGATGATTTAATTTGATGTGCTGCAGTGAAAACAGGTTAGTGAAATTAACACCATTGACTATTCAGGATTCAAGCACATGTGAAAGCACTAGTCAGTGTAATGCAGATAGTAAAAACACCCAAAATTCTTCCACCTCCAAAACAATTGTTAACTGACTCAACAAAATTAGCAGTGACTTTTTAAAGATGCTAGCAGCTGTAATTGTTTCCTCTATTGCTTCTAAGGGTTCCTTTGCCCAGGAACAAGTTGATTCTGGACCGGACCGGCTGCGTCAAGGTCCGTGTTCTATCCTGTTCTTTCTTGGACTTTGACAGGTTGGCAGTTGTTTTAAGAGCCCAAGGTGGAAGATCTGGATTTCCTTCTTCTGCCCCTTCTGTTTTGGGATGTTGTGAGTTTGGCTTTCCTCCACTGTATTCCAGTATTAGTACTACTTTCTCAAGTACGGATTATGTTGAGGTCCATGTTGACCCTTTGGCTTTTGGACATTGGCACCGATTTGCAGCACAGGGATTAGTCCCTGCCTTTTGGGTGCTATCTTAGATGCTGGCCAATGTCAGCATTCGAGGCTGTTTTTTTCCCTTCTGCCGTCAGTATAGAGGTATTTTGGTGTTTCTGACAACAGGGTAACAGTAGCTGTAAACCAAAAGTTCTTGAAAAGCTTTAACTAGAACCAGACATCTTATGAAGTCACCTGTGGTCACCTGGTTCCAATGCTCACCTGTGGTCACCTGGTTCCAATGCTCAAGCAGAAATTATCAGAAAGAACCCCACCCACTTTAATTTTCACCTGGGATCCCTTGTATATCCTCCTAATCAACCTTATATTTTTTCAGGAAATGCAAATGCTTCCATTACCTTGCTCATAAAGTCCCGGCTTACTTTGTCAAATGATTTTTATGCATCAAGATCCACCAACAACAATGGCATTTTCTTGCATTCTGCTTTCCTCTGGGTCATCAATGTTCTTTTAATGTTGTCAAATGTTTGCCTCCCCTCCACAAAATCACATTGATCCATATCTATCAGTTTTGACATTACTTTTGTCATTTTTTTAGCCATTATAGACATGAACACTTTTTATGATCATGGTTTAGTATTGAAATAGGCCTGTATGAAGCTGGGTCTGATGGATCATTACCCTCTTTAGGTATTATAGCTACCACTGCTTTCTTCCAGAATGTTGGTGGTACTTCACCTCTTAAAATAATGTTAAACAAAACCTTCCAGATCTTTATCAGTTTATCCCCTCCTAGCTTCCAGACTTTTTTTTTTTCCTGTCCCACCTTTAACATTTGCTATCTATTTGAGGAAAAATTCTCTGGACTCTACTTGGGGTATAAAAATATCTATGCAAACATTTCCAAGCTAAAATCTCAAATCTTCTAGATTTTGTTGCATATTTGGGAGACATACATATATTCTCCCATTGTTTTTGTGACTTGCTTATCCAATCTCTTTTCCCAATCCATTCTAATCTCTCTGATTCTTATAGTTATCATGCAATATTTTGTATTCTCTACTAATTATTCCTTTTTTAATGGCAGATGTCCTTCAAGAATGCAACTGCAGTCATAACATATGGGTTGTCCTGCCTCAGGCAGCCCTCGGTCGGCTGGAGTCCAAAGTCTGGGTCCGACGTCGGCTGATGTCGCATTTCTCTCCTACGTCAGAGCGGCTGGAGTACTTAAGCATCAGCCGACGCCATTTTCTTCAGTCTTTCTTGCCGCGCGGTGCCCGAAGCAGAAGCAGTTCGCAAGTGCCGGTCGGTCAGCTCCTGTATTCTTCGATTCCGAAGTCATCAAAAAAGCTAAGCACCCCGTTGGGGACCTTTTCTTGCCTCAGCCGATGTCAGAAATTACTGAAAAAGTTAACAATTGTCTTTCTTGTGGTAAACAAATACCTCATAAGGATTTCCACTCTTACTGTCTTCCTTGTCTTGGTCCAGACCACGACGTCTCAGCCTGTGTAGCCTGTGCTCGCTTCAACAAGCGCACTCTCATGCGCCGGGCGGAGTTCGCTGAAGATTTTTTCGGCGAAAAATTTGCTTATACAATGCCGTCGGAACTTCCGACATCACAAACTCCCAAGAAACAGAAAGACCGGGACCGACCTCCTCGGCCCGCATCTACCACCGACTCCACGCCAAAACCTACCGCGAGTGCTCTGGTTCCCCCTGAGACGGTTATTCCACCGCTCCGAACCGAAGACACCGCATTACCGACGACTCCGATTCAGGATATCACTCCGACGCCAGTTATTGATTTTTCCTCCGGATACCGAAACCGAGGAAATGCCCGAGACCATTGCTGTAGATAAGGTCACTCCTGCACGTGGAGCTGCCAGGCCTCCTATGGCCATGTCTGTTAAGGCCTACACTAGGGCTAAGGCAGCCAGCAAGACCAAGCATCTTACTGCTAAAGCCTTACCTCAGCCTACTCCAGAGACAGAAATCATGACTATGGCTGCTGACTTAATTTCTATGATTAGAGGTTCACAGGCCCATCCTGAGAGAGGATCCCAGCCTCCTTCTGATAAAAGGCCCCGGGTTGAACCCTCTGACCCTATTCCTTCAGATGAAGATTCTGAGGACTCTGTCCACTCCGATGGCCAGGAAGAGCTCTTCCAGACCTATGAGGACTCGGATGCAGAGGATTCCATCCCCTCGGCCTCCCCTCCTGAGGATATTTCTTTTGGGGAGGTTCTGCATACCATGAGGGAACATTTCAAGTGGCAAGGCCAGGAATATTCTGATTCCAGAAAGCGCCTTCGAACTTTCCTTAAAAAGCCCCAGCACAGGCCCTTAGCTATTCCTTCTGTGCTTGATGTTTTGGTGATTTATATTCTGACTCTAGTGTTACCCCTGATTCTCTTCCTCCCGCTCCAGCCAAGCCAGACAGGTATTACAGGGTCCCAGAAACACATTCCCATTTATTCAGGGCCCATACTGCTGATTTGGAAACTATTTCTCAGGGACCTAAAGGTGTTTCAGCTTCCACCTCTAAAAATCCTTTGCCCTCCAACAGGGAAGCTAGGTCATTAGAGAGATGGGGGGAAAAGGTCTACACCTCCACTACTTTATCTATGAGAGCTTTGAATTGCCTTTTTCATATGTTACAATATCAGGATTTCCTGTTAGAAGATTTACAGAAAACATTGGCGCCTCCTGATCCTTTAGACAGGAAGTCTTTGCAGGAAGCTGTACATAACTCTCAGCAAGTAAGCAATCACTTCCTGCAGTGTGGATATGATGCACTGGAAGCTTCATGTAGGGCAGCTATGACAGGGGCAGTCATTCGTAGACATGCATGGTTAAAAGATCAACCTCTACCAGATCATGTAAAGGCAAAACTTCTGGATGCACCTTTGGAAAAGAACAAGCTTTTTGGTGCTAATGCTAAGGATGTGTTAAAGTCCATCGAGGAAAAAGCAAAATCAGTTCAGACGGTGAAAGATTGCCTCCAGGTTCAACCCCCCCAGATTCAGTAGGAATTGGCCTTCAAAAAACTGGTCCTTTCCTAATCCTGAAAAATTTCAAAGGGGTAAAAACAGACGTGGCCGAGGAAGAGGGCAATACAGAGGTCCTTACAGGGGACAACAATGGCAGCCAGCAAACCAAAGAAGTGACACAGGGGTTTCACCTGCCCCACAGCCACAATCTCAATGACTTTCCTCTACTTCCGCCTACCAAGGAACAAATAGAAGCTCCCTTGGGCGGAAAATTATCTCTGTTTGCAGACAATTGGCACAGATTGACAAAGGACAAATGGATTTTGGACATTATAGACCGAGGTTACAGGTTCCATTTAATTTTCATACCTTACCAAGAAAACAAGGCATACCAAACCTACCACAAAACCAGAGGGCAGAGGCTATCAAGCAAATCTCTCTGCTGGCTCGGATGAAAGCAATAGAAAGAGTTCCACAACAAGAACAAGGCCAGGGGTTTTACTCAAGACTGTTCCTTGTTCCAAGAAAAGAATCTCAATGGAGACCAATACTGGATTTGTCCGCATTAAACACCTTTCTCATAGTACCAAAGTTCAAAATGCTGACTCTACAGCAACTCCTCCCATGCTGGGTAAGGGGTCTTGGCTGATTACTCTGGACCTCAAGGAGGCATACCTGCATGTCCCTATCAGACACAGCTGCAGAAGATACCTCAGATTTCTTGCAGGGCCAGAGCATTATCAATTCTCAGCATTGCCATTTGGCTTATCTACTGCGCCCAGAGTATTCACAAAATGCCTGGCTTCAGTAATTGCTCATTGCAGGCTCCAGGGGATCCAAATTTACCCATACCTGGACGACTGCCTCATACAAGCGGACGACAAATTGATGTTGACAAAAAACTTGGACTATGTCATACGATTACTTCAAGCTGTGGGATACACAGTCAACTTCCAAAAGTCAAGACTTCAGCCATCCCAGCAAATAATCTTCTTAGGAGCCAAATTAGACACAGCCTCTCAAATGGCTTACCTAACAGAAGACAAGCAAGAAAAGTTAACTCATTATTTCAAAGGTTTGGCAAAACTTACCCAGATGACTGCAAGGAGATTCCTACAGGCCCTGGGTTACATGGCATCCTGCATTCTCCTGGTTCCATTAGCAAGGCTACACATGAGAAAGCTTCAATGGTACCTAAAAAGCCTATGGTCTCAGCACAGCAACAACTTAGAGACAACCATACCGCTCATTCCATGCCTACAAAAGGAATTCCTATGGTGGGCCTCGGTAAGCCAGGCAAACACAGGTATGTCATTCAAAAAACCACAGATAACACAGACCTTGACCATAGATGCCTCAGACCTTGGATGGGGGGCGCACATGGAAGGCAGGTGTATACAAGGACAATGGTCTCCAAAGGAAGCACATCTGCATATAAACCAAAAGGAAATGCTGGCAGTAATGCATGCCATCGAGGCCTTTTAACACCAACTTCAGCAAGGCCATTTACTGATACGGACAGACAACACCACTGTGATGTGGTATATAAACAAGCAAGGGGGCACCCATTCTTACCCCCTTTGCAGACTGACAATGCATCTTTGGGAAAAATCACTGAGCCTAAACATTCAGTTACAATCCCAGTTTGTTCCAGGCAAGGACAATGTGCTGGCGGACAGCCTAAGCAGGAATTTCACAGATCCACACGAGTGGAGGTTACATCCGAAGATCTTCACACAGCTCACTTCGATATGGGGCAGGCCAGAAGTAGACCTGTTTGCCTCTCACCTCAACCATCTACAAAAATTCTGCTCAAGGACATACCATCCACAAGCTTGGAAAATAGATGCTCTCTCATTCAACTGGAACTTCCTAAAAATCTATGCATTCCCACCTCTGCCACTGATGACCTCAGTATTACTAAAGATCAAAGCAGAGAGACCCAAGGGGATCCTAATAGCTCCAGACTGGCCAAGACAACATTGGTATCCACTACTACGGAGCATATGTCACACCAAGAAGTGGGCCCTTCCCCAATGGCCTCTACTTTTGACTCAACACAACTTCAAAACGGTGCATCCAAACCTTCAGACACTGCAGCTAACAGCCTGGGAGATCCCATGAATAACCTCAACCTATCTCTCTCCAAGGAAGTTCAGCGGATATTAACAGAGGCTCGAAGACCATCCACCAGAAAGGTTTACTTAGCAAAATGGAAGAGATTGAGCATTTGGAATACCAGCAAGGGACATGATGCATCATTATTGAACATCCCACTCATCCTGGAATATTTGGCAGATATGCTAAAGAATGGACTCTCATATTCTTCCATAAAGATACATGCATCAGCTATTTCAGCTAGATATAACACTGATCCGCCTGTCTTTTCACATCCTTTGCTAAGGCAATTCCTCAGGGGAATCAAGAACATTAAGCCACCAAGAAAGGCTCCAGTGCCAGCCTGGGACCTCAATTTTGTACTAGAAAAACTGACTCTACCTCCATTTGAGCCAGCAGCTTCAGTTGACTTGCAATTTCTCTCATGGAAGACAGCTTTCCTGTTGGCAATTACCTCAGCAAGAAGGGTTTCGGAACTACAGGCCCTAATGGCAATACCACCGTTCATAATTTTCCACAGAGACAGGGTTTCATTAAGGACCAACCCTACTTTTATGCCAAAGGTGGTATCTAGGGTTTCTTTAACTCAAGCAATTCATCTGCCTGCTTTCTTCCCCAATTCTGAGAATAAGGGGGAAAGACTGTTACATACCTTGGACATTCACAGACAACTTCGATACTACCTGGACAGAACCAAGACCAGTAGGAAGTCTGAACAGCTTTTTGTAGCTTACGCCCCTGCAGTCCAAGGAAAAGCAATTTCAAAACAGACTATTTCAAAATGGATTGGACATTGCATCAGATTCTGTTATTCCTTTCACGGAAAGACTGTTCCAGCCAATGTCAGACCACATTCCACCAGAGCTACAGCCACCTCTACAGCATTCTTAAGAGGGGTGCCTACTAAGGACATTCTAGAAGCTGCTACATGGAGCTCCGTGCATACATTCTCCAAACACTACAATCTCCCTCTATACTTCAGATCCAGAGCAGGCTTTGCTTTGGCAGTCCTGCAGGGTTTGATTGCCACACCATCTTTTTCCTAGAGCATTCCTCCTCCCCCAGCTAAGCTATGGTATTCTACCCATATGTTATGACTGCAGTTGCATTCTTGAAGGGCATAGTACAGTTTTGTACCTACCATAAATGTAGATGTCCGATAGATATGCAAATGCAGTCGGATTTTCCCTCCCTCCATACCCCTCTATGCCTAGGGTCCACTCCTATCCCTGTTTCTCTTAGCTGGGGATATCTGTTATGGTGTATCTGTTTATTGCTCATTTATTTGTCTGGAATCCTGTTTTTGTCTTCCAATTTGATTACAGCCTTCCTTGGAGGGCACCTGGCATCTGGGGCAAGAAACACTGAAGAAAATGGCGTCGGCTGATGCTTATGTACTCCAGCCGCTCTGACGTCGGAGAGAAATGCGACATCAGCCGACGTCGGACCCAGACTTTGGAATCCGGCCGACCGAGGGCTGCCTGAGGCAGGACAACCCATATGTTATAGAGCAGGAACAACAGGAACCAAGTAAATAGTAACAAACAACAGGAACAAGTTCCACCAGGATTTATTAAAAGCACAAAATCTTTATCTCTGACGTCTCGGCTAGAAGCCTTCAAGGAGAATAAATCACTTACAAACAGCAACAGTTTATATACTTCACAAATAAGATAATTATATAATTAATCAATTAGTACAATAATTCAACCAACTAATGTTCTCCAGTTAAGCTCTTCATTCAGCCCAAAAGGAGCCATTGTTTGAAATTTTAAAATATATACAGTTTCTTTCTGCACTAATCTACTTTTAACATCAATGTCATTATACATAGAAACACAAACTTGTTCTAAAATTGTAGCTTTTAGGCCCTCATGACACTTATTATGTGCACCTAAAAAATGTGCTGCAACTGGGCTATCTTCTCTAGCATTTTTAATGTCTCTTAAATGCTCTAACAGCCTTATTTTAAAAGGCCTCTGTGTTTCCCCAATGTAAAATTTATTACATGGGCATTTAAGAGCATAAATAACACCCTCAGAATTACAATTAAATGTACCCCAACTATCAAATTTAACATTATTAATAAAATTAAAGTTGGATACAATATATTTACAAGCCTTGCACTTCCCACAAGGAAAGGTTCCAATTTTAACAGGTTCCATATATAATTGTGATATAGGCCTCTTAATCTTAGATCTTACAAGAAAATCTTTTATACTAATTGATTAATTATATAATTATCTTATTTGTGAAGTATATAAACTGTTGCTGTTTGTAAGTGATTTATTCTCCTTGAAGGCTTCTAGCCGAGACGTCAGAGATAAAGATTTTGTGCTTTTAATAAATCCTGGTGGAACTTGTTCCTGTTGTTTGTTACAACCCATATGTTATGACTGCAGTTGCATATCTGTCGGACATCTACATTTATGGTAGGTTCAAAACTGTACTTTTCTGTTCTAGATTCTACTAAAAACTCTATCAATGCTGGTCTTTCGTTTAGGAACCCCCCCCCCTATTTATTTCTTTGTCTATACTTTGATATTAATTCTTGAAAGGGAAGGCAATCTGTAACCTGCAGTCCAAGTAAATACTTGGCATCTTCCCATTCTAACATCTTTCCCTCTCTAGTTATTTGCTCCCGATACCTTGGTTCCTTTGCCAGTTTTCTCTAATAAATGCCAACTCCCTCTTGCTCATTGTCTATATTCCTAATTGCAGTAATCTCTGTCAGCAAAATCTCCTTTCTTCATTCCTGTGTTGGCTTAGTTCTTAGAATACTTTCTCCTGCTTTTATGGATATAATAATCTATATGATTATTATTCTCATTAAAGGCCTGCATTCAAAATCCCAGTCTGTCCTTGTTTCTTGATTTTTTTTCCTCCTGTTTCAACAACATCCCTTTTCACTTTGAATTATAGTTTTCTGCTCGTGCTATGTATAGGAGCCTTAACCGTGTAGCTCTGAAATACCCCTTCAAATTGGGTAATCCCAGTCCACCCTGTTTTACTGGAAGGATCAGCTTATCCCACTAGACTGTTGCCATCTTCCCCTCCCAGATAAAGTCCTTATAAATTGCTATCCACAACTTCTCTTCTGGGTGATAAAAATATGCCTGAGCCTGTGTATAAGACTAAAGGGACTAAAAACATTTTGACTGCTTGTATCTTAATATCCATATTCATATAACAAAGCTTTCATTTTCTCAGTTTGTATATTATCTTTTGTTTAGTCTCTTCCCACATATCCTTAGCTGCCACACCAGAATAATTTTTAATCCATACTCTTAAAGATTTCATTTTATCATGTCCCCATAAAAGAAAATGCTGAACCAATCCGTGTGTGGGTACATAATGTACCACTATTGCCTTTGTTTTAGCTTCATTAATTTTTTATCCCGAAAAGATATGAAGCTGTCTGTGTTCCACAGCACTGTTATGCCTCTTTCTGGTTTTGTCAGGTCTAAAATAGTATCATCTGCAAATAGAGCCAGCTTTTCTTGACTACCATACCAATTATATCCTTGAATTTCTGAGTCCCTTATTTTCTTTGCCAGTGGTTCTAAATATAATGCAAATAACAAAGGGAAAAAAAGGACACACCTGCCTGGTTCCAATGCTCAAGCAGAAATTATCAGAAAGAACCCCACCCACTTTAATTTTCACCTGGGATCCCTTATATATCCTCCTAATCAACCTTATATTTTTTTCAGGAAATGCAAATGCTTCCATTACCTTGCTCATAAAGTCCCGGCTTACTTTGTCAAATGATTTTTGTGCATCAAGATCCACCAACAACAATGGCATTTTCTTGCATTCTGCTTCCCTCTGGGTCATCAATGTTCTTTTAATGTTGTCAAATTTGCCTCCCCTCCACAAAACCACATTGATCCATATCTATCAATTTTGACATTACTTTTGTCATTTTTTTAGCCATTATAGACATGAACACTTTTTATGATCATGGTTTAGTATTGAAATAGTATGTATGAAGCTGGGTCTGATGGATCATTACCCTCTTTAGGTATTATAGCTACCACTGCTTTCTTCCAGAATGTTGGTGGTACTTCACCTCTTAAAATAATGTTGAACAAAACCTTCCAGATCTTTATCAGTTTTTCCCCTCCTAGCTTCCAGACTTCCACAGGAATACCACCTATTTCTGGGGACTTACCTGTAGATAGGTTATATGTCACATGTTTGTTTCATCTCCTCCTATCCTAACCATTAGTAATTGAGCTTCAGCTGCCTCTAACCTTGGCATATTTAATTCTTCCATAAACATTTCCATTCGTATCATTTCTTGATTTCCATATTTCTCTGCTTTATACAGACTTTCATAGAATTTCCAAAATATTTCTAGTACCGCTACAGGATCTCTTCTTACCTTCCTTGTTATAGGCGGCCTAAACTTGGCAACACCTCTTTCTACTTTCTGTTGCCTGAGTTGTTGTGCTAAAAGTTTTTGTGCTCTACTGTTCTTATCAAAAACAGTTGCTTAACAGCAATCTTTCTAAACTTGTGCATATTATCACTTTAATCCCTTATTTTCTACTTGGCATTCTGCAGTTGATCTTCGTCTTGTTCTGTGAGATCCCCCTTATTCTGCAATACTTTAACATTTGTCAATCCCTGTAAATAATTCTTGTTACTCTTAATCATTGCAACCTTAGTTTTATTTCCATCCTATTTTTAAACTCCACCTTAATTTTATCCCACTCTCTAGCTATATTTTCAGAAGAAATTTCTGTCCTCTCTAATAGCTCCTGGATAATCTCCACTACCCATTCCTTAAATTTCTCTCTTTACAACACAGATGGGGAAGTGCCACTTTCTCATTTTTTTATTTCATTACCTTGTATTTTTGTTATTACTGGCACATGATCTAAAATAGTTATTGGGTGCGTATCAAGACCTTCAATTAAATGCACATGAGAAATGTAAATTCTGTCTAGCCTAGCCCAGTTTTTATATCTTTGGGAATAATAAGTAAATTCACTCGAAACTCCTTTTACTGAATTCACATTTTCCATGCCAAATATTTTCATAAATTTCTTCAAAAATCTACCCTCCGTTGTTATATTTTTCATTCTGCGCTCCCCAGACAAATTTTCACTGCTGTAAATCACATTAGAGTCCCCATCTATAACAAATATTCCTTGCTGAAGACCGATTATTTCTCCCAGAATTTTCTTAAGCTCCATTGTAGCACTTTTAGGTGGAATATAAATACATGTCATTGTAATACTCCTCTCTTGCCATTTGCCCGTTAGCACTACAAATCTACCATTGTCATCTTTTGTTCCTCTTCTATCACTATTGGAGCTCTTCTTGCAATTAATATAAGTACTCCTCTTTCCCTTTGGCCTAGGTATTCTGCTGAATAACCATACTGAAAACCTTTCTTTATCAAATGCATCTGTTCAGTTCTTTCTAAGTGTGTCTCCTGTAACATGGCTGTTTGCACTCTACATTTTTAATATAGTTTACTACTCTTTCGTTTTTGTATTTATCTGTGAGACCGTTGACATTTAAAGACATTACAGAAAGTATTATTGCATTAAAAAGTGATTACTCCCACCTTTTTATGTACAACACATTTTTTTGTTAAATGTCTAGTTCCAGCTTTTGTGTTAGATGCATACATTGTTTGGCAGGTTGAACTTTTATACCATTGTTTCTTGTCATATCCATGTATGTCACATCTTGCAAAACTTTTTGTTTTATTGACAGCCCTCAACCAAAACAACAAACGCCCCCCCCATACCTTCATAAAACCTATTAAGTTAATACTGACAAACTATGTACACATTCAAATAATCAAGTTTTACCCTCCTTATAGGAACAAAAGTCCCAAACTGACAGACGAGTTAACTTAAAAGAAAGGTTATGCATGCTAAAACAAATGGTACAGCGTCTGCTTCTACTAAGTGCCAGTTGGTTTTGTCTTGGCTTTATAGCTCTCCCAGCTAGAAAAACCCTTGAATGTTTTCAGAGAACATTCTGTCCTAGCCAATTTCTCTTTTTTTTTTCCCTCAGTCAGTCACACTCCACCAGACTGAGCCAGTTTTTCTTTATCAAATAGTTTCCATGGAAACATGAAGACCAGCTGCAGAATTGCTATTAAGTAAAAACGTATTTTTCAGCCAGCCTTTTCTTCATTTCAACCTCCGGGTTTTTCAGCTTTATCACCTCACCTGAATATCTGTTTAAAGCTTCTTCTATTTTTCTACCCTTTTGTGCTTTGTGTTCATGTACTCCATCAGTGTTTCGTTTATTTTAACCAGGTCTATGTGCAGTTGTCTTGTATCTTTCTATATGTTACTGGAACTGGAGATTGCATTGCTTTTTCTGGACCGCTGCAAAACTTTCCCCAGTCAGTGTTTCTTCCTCACTTTTTGTAGATGATTTTTTTTCCAGGTCCTCTGTATTTCTTTTTTTCCTGGCATCCAGGCAGTACATTTACTAGCCAGTTATTGAAATTTACCCATAAACACAAGTGTACTGGTTTTCTCTGCTTTCACACTGGGAGAGCTAGAATTAAGCTGTTACTCAGTGTGCAGCCATCTTGGAAGTCCCATGGCCAAAATGATTTTTGAGGTACAGGCTCTGTTTTTAGACTGCTGTGTATAGTGTTCCACAAAGACACTGATGCTTACAGCATAGCTTTCTTTAGGACAAAAGTGGATACAGAATCCATTTAAAACTAGTCTGTCATCTTGCCAGTGTTCTTCCCCCAATATTCAAACAGCGTGGTGCGACTTCGTCATGACATTGCTGTCCAAAGAGTTTAAGTTTAGCATGGATAGGATCAGGTATTTTCAGAAAGATGATCAGTTAATTATTTCCTTTGTAAACTTTAAAATTGGTTAAAATATATATCTAAGCACAACTCTTCCAGGTGGTTAGCTGGTTGCATTAAGTTTTATCATTTACAGTGTGGAAGCCCATGGTTCCAGGTCCCAGGGCTCATTCTACTTGAGCTGTATATTCTTCTGCTGCTTTTGTCCACAATGCATGTTTAGATAATAATTGCACAGTTACAGTGTGGCCTTCCATTAACACTTTGCAAAGCTGGATGCAAGCTCTACAGCAAGGTCTTCATCTGAGTCCACTGTTATCTGCAGTGCATCTCTATCAGGATGTCCACTCAGGAGTATTGGCTATGGTTCACTAGTTGCCTGCTTAGTAAAAGAATTGTGTATAGAGGCTGGGTAATGGGTACCAAATTTATGATTTTTTTTTCCTCCACATTCAAGCTGTTTGATGCGTTCTTGTCATAGAGTATATAACAAGTTTATAGTGTACACAATATGTCTTTTTTGTTCAGCATACAATAGAATGAAATTTGTTACCCTTCCATTGTGGTTTACAGGGTCAGTGGAAGTGTGTGTGTGTGTGTGTGTGTGTGTGTGTGTGTGTGTGTGTGTGTGTGTGTGTGTGTATATATATATATATATATATATATATATATATATATATATATATATATATATATATATATAATGTGTGTGTCTGTGTGTGTGTG